>NC_140179.1:49895516-49938516 GCF_963971535.1 Notolepis coatsorum | reverse complement strand
AGAGAGAGAGAGGAGCGAGAGAGAGAGAGAGAGAGAGAGAGAGAGAGAGAGAGAGAGAGAGAGAGAGAGAGAGAGAGAGAGAGAGAGGAGGAGAGGAGAGGAGAGGAGAGAGAGAGAGAGAGAGAGAGAGAGAGAGAGAGAGAGAGAGAGAGAGAGAGAGAGAGAGAGAGAGAGAGAGAGAGAGAGAGAGAGAGAAAGACGTTCAAGTTAACATGCTGCAGCGCCATGTGTAATAAACCGCTGCCTACCTGAGATCCCTGGCACTGTTTTGCTTTACTGATCTCTGTTATCTGGGGGCTGTGTTGGTTGGTCCTTTTAAGCTGCACACCGGAGCATCTTTTAATCCAGTTGTTTGCTGTTCTCTGATATTTTCGGACATTTCGTTGATGCGTCGCTCGACACTTCGAGCTGACATGGGGATATCTTTTATCCTTGATTTGATTGTCTCTTTGTTTGGCAAGCCTTCAACATAAGTACACACAGCAGGGTCCTTCTGACACACAAACCCGTAGTAGTCTGTCCACGAGGGCTGGAATGCCCGAATTTCCGTAGCACCTGTGAACTGCGCGAGGCGCCAGCTGCCTGCTGACAGCTGAGCACCATGGGATGTACCATGTATTAGCTGTCATAGGGGTGTGCAAACCAGTCAACTTACAAAAAAGAGCCTGTTGGAGGATTTCAACAAGATAAATGCGACAACAGTGCAAAATATTTCACTATAATATTTCAAAGCGAAGTAAAAAATATTATAATCTTTATTTGATCATGTTTGTTTGTTAAAAAAAAGAAAAAGAAAAGAAAATGTAATCAGTGGGGCACAGATGATCGATGTAAAAGTTCTGTCATGGTTCCTGCCTGGCAGTACTCTCTCCCCCTCTCCCTTTCTCTCTCTCTCTTTCCCTCTCTCCCACTCTTTCATTAGGTTCAGGTGTGGTGCTGTCAGCGTGGCAGCTGATCTGACGTCTGTGGGCCAATTACGTCAGGAATATAACCCCGCTCCAGATGTCAAGAGGCTGCCAGATCGTAACCTCTTACTTACCAGTTAGTCATGTTACTTTTACTCTCGTGTTCTATATTCTGATGCCTCTTGTTCTATGCCTGGACCTCATGTTCTCTGACCTTGCCTAACTCTGTACTCTCTTGTCCTTTCTCAACAGCCTGCTTGGCGAAGTATCTTGGAAACACTGGCTTGCAAACAAGGACCTGCTCTGAACCCTAGCCTGCCCGACTATTCTCTGTGCTCAAACCCTCGGAACGGAGGAGGACAGGTACCCGTCTCGGCCCCTGCCTGGCTGACAATTGTGGGAGATAAAGCCTTGTGTCTTCTCATAAGGACATGTGTCGTTGTCTCCTCCGCACCTTTGTAAACTCCATGTTCTGGTGGGACCCCCCTCCCCTCCTGTATATAAGTGCCCCCTGAGCCGGGGGTTCACTCTCTTCTTCCTGGTCTCCTGACTAGTAGTAGTAGGTTACATTGAACTGACATCTATAGTTTTTCGTACTGTACTGGTTCTGTCATGTATTTGTTCTAGGTGGTGTTTTCTGTACTGTACTGTTCCATGTGTCTTTTTATGTTTTTGTGGTGTATTGTCGCAGCTACCACCTGCACCGTGTTTGAATTCCACCGGACTGGCCGTGTGGCAATAAAAGGAACTTGAACTTGAGAGCCCTCAGCCATTTTCTCTAATGTTATATAGAATCAGGATCCATTTCGATCCACTTTCCCACGTTATCCAATTAGAAGAGAGAACCCTAGATAATTTGACTAATTTCAAGAAATCGTGCCAAGCCAAATTAGCTTACTGCACTGGTAGATTGTTTTACTTGTTTCAAGGACACATTTGCTTAAAAGTAGTTTTTATTTCAAATTTTTGTCAGACCATTTTTGCAATGTGGAGCTCTCTCTCCTGATTGGATAAAGTGGAAACGTGATACCAGAACATCTATTTTGTGTTTACTGCAGAGCAGAGGGACCGGGAGACCCATGTTACTGACCAAACACTCCACAGTACTAAAGTATATCAGTGATGGCTGTCGGAATGTAAAGCTATTATTCGTATTTAATCTAACAAAACGAAAATAAATGGCACTTACAGCACCGGTCCAGAACACCACGGGCTGTGCTGTGGAGAAAGGACTCCACAGATCCATAATGACGTCATTGGTGAGTGGGAACCGAGGCCAGGGTTCCAACATTATGAAGTTACTTTTAAGAAACACTCCTCTAAGGCGGTCAGGTGGCATAGCGGAGATTGCGTTCGTCACCAACCCCGGAGACGCTGGATTCGCCTGTTCGAATCCAGCTCACAGCTCCGGGGTTGTCACCAGCTTGGCTGGCCGTTCACACTAATACAATTGGCAGTATTAGAGGGTGGGAGAAGCTGGCGGGGTGGGTCCGGGTCGTTGTAAACAGCGACTCCTACAGTTCGGTCGGGGCGCCTGCTAAGCGCGGATAGGATCTAAGGGCGGTAGTGTGATCCTACCACACCTTACACGCTCTCAGTGAGAGTCCGCGCTGCCAGGTGAAAAGAAGCGGTTGATTGGCTAGACGTGTGTCGGAGGAAGCACGTGATAGCCTCCACTCTCCCAGACCGACTGTGGGGGGTAAGTGCGCAGCGACCAGGAAGGGGATTGGGAATTGGCATAACGACTAACATCGGGATGGGAGAAAATCGGAAGAAAAAGGAGGGGGGAAAAGAAAAAAAGACACTCCTCTATGGAACTCACCCTCTCCTCTTTTCTCTCTTTCCACTCTTCCTCCAGGGCGCCGAGTTCGTCTGTTTCTCGTCTCTGCTCTGTGGCTTCCAGGAATACATAATCCTCTTCTTTACATATACCTCTCATGGACTAGGTAGAGAAAGATAGATAGATGGATGGATGGATGGATGGATGGATGGATGCAAGGGCGTAGGTTTTGGTTTCAACATTAGGGCAGGGGGGGGGGGGGGGGGGGGGGCACTTTAACCCTTTCACTGCCACACGACAAAGGGCCTTTCACTACCACACTACATAAGGTTACCCCTTTCACTACCACACTACAGAAGGTTAACCCTTTCACTACCACACTACAGACTGTACCACACTACAGACAGTCTGTAGTTAACCTTTTACTTTTATACACCATTTTGTGCCTTTTTACTTTTATACACCATTTTGTGCCTTTTCTGCATCAATTCATGGTGGAAATGTCTTTATTTATGTAAAGGATAAGACAACATTCAGGTACCCGCTGACACAAATAGAATAGCATATTAAATGCCGTAAGGCTCTCAGGCATTCTGCATTGCTTTAAAATATTTTGGGGAGGGGGTTGTCTTTCATATTAGCTAGGCTATATTTTTGGAGGGGGACACATTTACTTCTTCTCAATATTGAGGAGGACATGTCCCCTGCAACCCCCATAAATCTATACCTACAGATGGATGGATGGATAGATAGATAGATAGATAGATAGATAGATAGATAGATAGATAGATAGATAGATAGATAGATAGATAGATAGATAGATAGATAGATAGATAGATAGATAGATAGATAGATAGATAGATAGATAGATAGATAGATAGATAGATAGATAGATAGATAGATAGATAGATAGATAGATAGATAGATAGATAGATAGATAGATAGATAGATAGATAGATAGATAGATAGATAGATAGATAGATAGATAGATAGATAGATAGATAGATAGATAGATAGATAGATAGATAGATAGATAGATAGATAGATAGATAGATAGATAGATAGATAGATAGATAGATAGATAGATAGATAGATAGATAGATAGATTGATAGATAGATAGATAGATAGATAGATAGATAGATAGATAGATAGATAGATAGATAGATAGATAGATAGATAGATAGATAGATAGATAGATAGATAGATAGATAGATAGATAGATAGATAGATAGATAGATAGATAGATAGATAGATAGATAGATAGATAGATAGATAGATAGATAGATAGATAGATAGATAGATAGATAGATAGATAGATAGATAGATAGATAGATAGATAGATAGATAGATAGATAGATAGATAGATAGATAGATAGATAGATAGATAGATAGATAGATAGATAGATAGATAGATAGATAGATAGATAGATAGATAGATAGATAGATAGATAGATAGATAGATAGATAGATAGATAGATAGATAGATAGATAGATAGATAGATAGATAGATAGATAGATAGATAGATAGATAGATAGATAGATAGATAGATAGATAGATAGATAGATAGATAGATAGATAGAGACAGAACACTGACAGACAGAATACGGAATACAGTAGTTATAAAGATAACCAGCTCTTTATTGTGGTGTATAAAATACAGTCTTCCTCTTTAAACATACAGGCTCGATGTCAGTATCATTCATAGGCCTAATCCCCATTACAGTCTCCTCTGACAGTTTAGATACGATAGCACAGCTTTGATATATAACCCTACACTACACATGGTGTAGACATTACTCATCCAATATCACAATCAATCAACCAATCGGATTGCGTTTGCCTTTTTCCACCATGAGCAAATGGACCAATAGGAAACCAGGCTCTGATCTCTACTATGCCATGGAAAAGATGCCCAGGGCTGGGATCACTCAGATGCTGCTGATAGCTGCAATAACATGTGTCCATTGAATAGCACACAAAGTTCATACATATTGGAGTCATACACAGTAAAGGCTTTTAATGTACCTTTGACATGGGAATCCCCTGGAATCTCTTCATATGTGCCATCCTAGAAAAATCATATAGTTTGCTAATGAAAAACCGGTATAAACCCAAAAGCATACTACACCTTCACCTATCAGATTGACAATACATAGCACAGTATCCAGTTAAACCCCCATGTAGTATTAGCAGAGATGGACTAGCATGTCAGCCCACTAGCCATACTAGTCTGTTAGGTGTTATAAAATGTCAATCTATTTCCTAAAAGTCACCTCAAATACATAAAACTATAATCACTGTGAAACAGGATACAATTTGTCATTTCTAAAATACTCATTTGAAAAAGTATTTTAAGAAATGAAACATACTGAAATACAAATACATATACTGGTATTTGGCACAGGTGTCATTATTACCCACCAGCTATAGTCAGAGCCACGTACCTGTGTGGGAACAGAATGGGTCCAAATTGTCCTTTTGGAACGTGTCACGTCTTTATCCGCTGTCTAAGAATGAATCCCATGTGAGGTCCTTTTTTGAACCACAGATCCTCTCTTGTGTCCTCCGTATCCTCCGTGTGTTTGAGTCCCTGCTGAACGGCCACAGTGGATCAGAGATGTACAGGACGGGGGGCCTGACGGCACGCAGCCGACATGCCAGCTATTTCAGCAGTACGGTGACAGAAGTGCCACGGTCCCACTAATAAAGTCAGGAAGTCGTCAGGAGGAGGGTGATGGATCGATACGTTCCTCTCTCTGGATGAGATCACTGTTGGGGGTTTAAAGTCAGCGGCTCTCAACATGGGGTCCGGGGACAGCCCCAGGGGTCCTTAAGAGGATTCCAGGGGGTCCCTATAGCAAATATGGGGAATCATTTAATTACATGTTATTCACTAGATGGAAGCTATAGTGTTCTGGTCGTATAGGTTTAACTTTCTCCACCATTATGCTAAACAAACAGTGTAGACAGTTATGGAATTCTAGACCGTATCACATCTAACAATACATATATTTTCAGATGGGGTTCCCTAAGACAAGATCTCATTGAGAGGGGCTTCCACAGCCTAAAGTGGGTCATTCTAGTGGTCTTTGGCACTGGGTAAGGGGTTATGGTTAGGGTTAGGTTATGGTAAGGGTTAGGTTAAGGGTTAGGATTACTGTAAGTGTCATATGGTTTTTACTTGATGGTCCTGTGGTGGACAGCTGTCAATCACTGAATTTTGTAGATTTATTCCTGTGATGGACAGCTACTGTATCAATCACTGGACTCCTTAGTAGGGCAGGTGTGTGGGCTTGATTGCACCTGATTCAGTGCAGCTGTTCCTAATGGTTTCTGAGCCTATTTAAGTTTGAATCTTGCAGGGTTAGCTTCTTTCTCATTACCTTTTGTATGGGCTATCCTTCCGATCAGGCTCTCTAGTATTAAGTGTAGTGCTGTTCTATGCTCTGTTCAGCATTTAGCCTTTCATTGTAGCTGTTCTTGTTTTTCTGTAGGCTACTGGCTTTATTTAACACTTTGTTTTCTAAAAGCTGAGCCTTTTATTGTAGAGGGTGGGAGAGACCCAACCTGAGCATGACATAAGAGCAAAATGCCCACCATGTGAGACCCAACCTGAGAATGACATAAGAGCAAAATGCCCACCATTGTGTGAATATGGTCGAGTTGGTTCTTGACATAAACAAGACACACCGCGTCATAGATGCGACCCAAAGTGCAGTGCTGGTGAGCTGTCAATAGGGGACGGAGTGGCTAATCACTGAGTGGACTTGAGTAAGTTAGTGACCTTGACGGTTATAGAGGTGCTTTGCTTCTATAGATAGATCTCCAGGAAAGCCCTCTGGCCTCTTGGTCTGAATGATTCTCGGTCAAGAGGCTGATCATTAATTCACTGAGTTTGAGTGACAGCGCTGAAAGGGTTTAGGAGCCTCTGTTTTTATCGCTGCCATTCTCTTTAACTGGCCAAAGATAATAGTTTGACAGTTTTAATTGCTTAATTGCACCTCTATAGAATAGAATAGAATATTTATTGTCATTGTTGGTACAACAAAATTGAGTTTGGAGCATCGCCACTGGCATACAAACATACTGAATATAGCATCTGCAAAATAATATCAATAATAATAATAATAATAATATAATAATATAATATCAATGTCCCAATGTCCTCAATAATAATAATATAACATCAATGTCCCAAGTGCAATAGTGCTAGTGCAAATAAATAGTACAGTGACAGTCCAGCTGAGTTAATGGATGGAGGGGGGGGGGGGGGGCATTGGCTTGCAATGGATGGAATAGTGTATAGTGCAGCAATGCAAGTCCGGTTCACAGTTATTGTTGTAATGTAGAAGTGGGAGTTATGGGTTAGGGGGGGGGGGTGCGGGGCAACAAGTTGATGGTGATCATTGAGCAGCCTGACAGCCCGTGGATAGAAGCTGTTGGTCAGTCTGCTAGTTCCGGACTGGATGGATCTATACCTTCGACCAGAGGGCAGCAGTTGAAAAAGATGGTGTGCGGGGTGGTACTGGTCCTGTAAGATGTTATTCACACGACGTAGGCAGCGGGAGGTGAAGACTGTGGAGATATCTGAGAGGCTAGCTCCAGTGATCCTCCTCGCAGCCTTGACTACTCTGTGGAGGGCCTCCTTCTCTGCCCTGGTGCAGCTGGAGAACCACACCAGTGGTCCGTATGTGAGCACACTCTCTACTGCACAGTGGTAGAAGTTAGCCATCAGTCCCTGTGGGAGTTTAGCCCATTTAAGTTTCCACAGATAGAAGAGGCGTTGCTGTGCTTTCCCCACAGCAGAGGTAATGTTGATCCCCCAGGACAGGTCATCAGCAGACATAGTCACGCCCAGAAACTTACATTTTGAAACCCTCTCCACCTCCTCATTTCCAATGAGGAGTGGAGAGTGGCTGAGGAGGTCACCAGTCCTGCGGAAATCGATGATCATTTCCTTGGTCTTCGTGGGGTTGAGAGCAAGGTTATGACTACCGCACCACTCCACTAGTCGCTCAACCTCCCTCCTGTATGAGGTCTCATCGTTTCCTTTGATGAGGCCAAGTACTGTTGTGTCGTCTGCAAATTTGACTATGAGGTTAGATGGAGAGGAGGAACAACAGTCGTGGGGGAAAAGAGTGTAGAGAAGTGGGCTGAGTACACACCCCTGAGGGGCCCCGGTGCTAATGGTCAGGGTGGGGGATGTGTGCTTGCCAATCCTGACATGTTGTGTGCGATTTGTAAGAAAGTCCAAGATCCAATTGCATAATGTGGTGTTCAGTCCGGGTGTAGTTTACTGTGAAGCTTGTTGGGTAGAATAGTATTGAAAGCTGAACTAAAGTCAACAAAAAGGAGTCGTCCATATGTGTGCCTGTGCTCTAGATGTTCCAGCAGAGTGTGTAACACAATGGCAATAGCATCCTCTGTTGACCTGTTCTTCCGGTAGGCAAACTGGTTGTGGTCTAATGATGGCGGTATGGAGGCTTTTATGTGTTTCCTGACCAGTCTCTCAAATCATTTTGCGAAGATGGGGGTGAGTGCCACAGGTCTGTAGTCGTTCAGGCCTGTGACTTTACGTTTCTTGGGAACCGGGACTATTGTTGCTGCCTTGAGACATGCAGGGACCCAGGATGAGCCCAGAGACAGGTTGAAGATGGTGGTGAGAACTGGAGCTAGTTCAGCCGCACAGTCCTTGAGCACCCGTCCCAGAACTCCATCAGGCCCCGCCGCCTTCCTTGTGTTGATATTTCGTAGGCTGAGTCTGACCTCATGAGTGCTCAGGACTATGGTGGAGGCGTCAGAGGGGAGAGGGGGCAATACCGGGTTGCGTCATTACTTTTACCAACCCAGTTCCGCATTGCGTTCTGCGATCTGATTGGCCACTGACGTTTCTGGTCATGTGACATCTGCGCCAATCGTGTGACGCCTGTTTCTATCACCGGTTAAGCTTAGGCAGTGGCACTCTTTCAAAGTTGGTTAAGGTTAGAGTTTGTCTTAGAGCAGGGCGATAGAACACCAGCCCTGATTCCAAACTCTAACCTTAACCAACTTCGAAAGAGTCGCCTAAGCTTAACCGGTGATAGAAACAGGCGTCACACGATTGGCGCATATGTCACATGACTAGAAACGTCAGTGGCCAATCAGATCGCAGAACGCGGAACTGGAAATGGGTTGGTAAAAGTACCACCGGGTCCTTGTTGTCCCTGTCAAAATGTGCATAAAAGTTGTTTAACCTGTTCCACACGATGTGAAAATCCGCATAAAATATATACCTAGGTAAATGGAATATTGCTCCACTTCTACAAGGGCTATTTGCATATTCTTGGTATCTAGGTACATCTATGGACCTCAGGGAATGTATTCACAGTGTCAGACATATTGTGTCTATTATTAGGCTTGCTTAAATTGTGATGAAACAAAGGAGAATATCAATTATGATTTTTCTTTGCATCTTTGACAGTGAATAACACCATGATAATAATGACCAAACTTAAATAACTGCCACTGATATTGTTCAGTACCCTCTTGAGATCATGTGTACAAAATATCTAAGGAAATTAATAAAGGGAAGATGATCAAATCGAAGGTTCTGTAGATACAGTACTGAATTCTCCCATCCGGACCAATGCAATTCGAAATATTATTATAGAATATAGTAATAATATGCTTATACATTACCTTATTATAGCCAATTCGCACATTTATATATATATATATACATATATTATCTTTCAAATGCCCGAGTTAAATTTGGATTTAGTATCACCAGGCGTGCATAAGAACAGATAATGATATCTACTGTAATCTAGTGTACTTTTTTATTTTCGCCACAGTGCAACCGTTTTGAAACTAATTTCAGATCTAATTGTTCCTACATGCTAACAATATGGAGGAGAAACTAACTGCGTTTCAATATTTGTCAAAAACGTTACCTTTTGTGGCTTATTATCGCGAATCATAACAATTATTGATATGATTCATTCAGAACGCTGAACTTTGAACCATTACAGAAATGGACATTTTTAACCATGGGAATTGTAGTCTTTTTGTAGAGGACATGCCTAGCTGTCGACCAGCGTTGGAATTTTTCCGAACTACACTTCCTGTCACATTCTGGTTTCCGGCTTGGCTAGACGATCGAAAATCGAAAACTTAAAACTATCTATGGCACTTTTAACCTATTGCTAAACTAACGTATTGATGATAATATACATTCTACATGCTTTTGTGACATGTTAGTGATGTTAATACTTGAAAACGTTTGATTTAAAAATCGCTAAAAATATGCAACACTCTGAAAAATATAGATCTATGATCATAATGTCATTTTGGGGTCGGTACCGACCCAAAGGGGTGGAACAGGTTTTAACTCCTCCGCTAGGGGGGCGCTGCCGTTGACAGGGGGGGATGTTCTTCCCTTGTAGTCCGAAATAGCCCTGACACCCTCCCATACCTGCCGGGGGTTTGAGGCGCTGTTGAAGTGGGCTTCAATGCGGGTCTTGTATAGCAGCTTGGCAGATCTGACAAATTTTTCAGGTCTGACCTCGCTGCACTGTATGCATTGGTGTCACCTGATCTATGCGCTCTATAACCACCGTGCTCTGTAGATTTGTTCGTTCATTGGTTGGTGTCATGGGGCTATCCCATGCCCTATAATGGTTGCTTGACAGTCTCCCTGGTCCCCACATGTGGTCATACTACCAAACATTTAGCTTAGGCCTTTGGCATTGTTTGTATATAGGTATATTAGTCAAACCCATGCACTGAAGACAAAAACATTCTGTTAAATAATAACATGTCATGTTTATTTAAATGATCAAATACCAGGCGGCTGGGTGGCGCAGCGGACTAAGCGCTCGTCACCAATGCAAGAGACACTGGTATCGAATCCGGCTGTCCCCGGCCGTCATACTGGCTCGATTGGCAGAGTCAGCGGGAGGGAAGCCGGTGGGTCAGGGTCCGGGTCGTTGTAAACAGCGACTCCTACAGTTCGGTCGGGGCGCCTGCACAGCGAGGGAAGGATCTGGAGGGAGGTAGTGTGACCTTCCACACGTTACACTTTCCCAGTGAGAGTCCGCGCTGCCAGGTGAAAAGAAGTGGTGGGCTGGCTACACATGTGTCGGAGAAAGCATGTGATAGTCCCCGCCCTCCCAGACCGACGGTAGGGGGTAGAGTGCGCAACGACCAGGAAGGGGATTGGGAATTGGCATAACGACTAACATTGGGAAGGGAGAAAAACGGAAAAAGAAGGGGGAAAAAAGATAATAAAAAAAAAGAAAAAATGATCAAATACCCTGTTTGTCTGTGCTCACACTTGGTTCCTGGTAGAATCTAGAACTGGGAGAGGTCAAAGCCTTTTCTGGAGGGGAGATTTGGAAGGAACCAAGTGTGGTAGAGTACAGGGGGGGTTCTTCATAATAGAAGGGAATAGACTTATACAGTGCCCTAAACACTGTTTAGTGTTTCATAATAGTAGGTCAGTATGGAGTGCTGTATCAATGTTGTACGTTGTCTCTTTCTTTCCTGTGGCCGAATCATACTACTATTAGTATAATAATGACTAATAGTATTAATATACTGCTATATACTGCATATGATCCGCTTCAGATGACCGGTGAGAGGGTCAGAGGCCAGGGTTGTTTACATGGTGCCGGGGAGGTTCTGCAGTACTGGTAGTGTTGGTGTGAGTTTGGAAGCCTACCAGCAGAGGAAGGTAAGACCAGAGTGTGAATGAGATGATAGTCCGGGCAGTTGTGTGTGTGTGTGTGTGTGTGTGTGTGTGTGTGTGTGTGTGTGTGTGTGTGTGTGTGTGTGTGTGTGTGTGTGTGTGTGTGTGTGTGTATGTGTGTGTGCGCGTGTGCGTGTGCGTGTGTGTGTGTGTGTGTGTGTGTGTGTGTGTGTGTGTGTGTGTGTGTGTGTGTGTGTGTGTGTGTGTGTGTGTGTGTGTGTGTGTGTGTGTGTGTGTGTGTGTGTGTGTGCGTGCGTGCGTGCGTGCGTGCGTGCGTGCGTGCGTGCGTGCGTGCGTGCGTGCGTGCGTGCGTGCGTGCGTGTGTGTGTCTGACTTCCTTTCCAGTGAGAGGGTTTGTTAAATAGTATCACTACTATGTTTCACCTCCTGTACACTCTGCCCCGCCCACATCTGTGATGTCATAGTGACTCTTATTCTCTTAGACAGACTTTGATAGCACCAAAGATAGACAGACAGTGTGTTTTCTCTTTACGCATAAGCGCCCTGACACACTGGTCTGTCAACGATAATCTCCCAAAGTTTTCACTGTGTCTCACCACCGGTGGTAGTCGGCCGTGTGCTGAGGGCTTCCGCACGTTGAAGCGTCGCAGTGTCGTTGGAAGTAGTGGACCAGGAAAAAGACAGCGGAGGACACTCTTGATCCATGTAGGGGCATAAACCTTCAGATTTTCTGGGAGGGGGGGTAACCTCAATCGTCGTAATGGAAGTCTATGCCCATATATAGATCTCAAGTGTCTCAAAATGGCAGACAAACCGACTTGAATCCGAGGGAAAGCAATGTTTTTATACAAATTATTGTATTGTTCCCTCTTCAACTAAGTTTATTAATCGTACCTATACAATCGCACATTCTTATTTCCAGTGCCAGCAATGTCGCAGCAGTGAGATAATAATAATAATGATGATAATAATAATAATCAACTTAATTTGTACATGTATACTGTAGCACCTTTCATACAGGAATTGCAGCCCAAAGTGCTTCACAGCAGTAAAATAGACATACAATAGACAGGCATAAAATGAGCATAGAATTGACTGAATGAAAGCAATGCATAAAGTGCAGACATAAAAGTCAGTAAAATTAGACATAAAATTAGTGAAGTGACAAGGGAGGATGGTTCTGTTCTGATATACAGAACCAGAATTAAGCTACTCTGCGTTGTGATTTTGTCCGGTACTAATTCCCTTGTACTTTAAAAGACCAGGAAACTGGCCTTGTTCGACGGCAGCTATGCAGGAGAATGAAAGAGGAGAAGTTGTATCAGCATCTGTTTTTAATTCAAAGTAACAAGTGAAATAACACTGAAAAATGGATTCTGCAATGATATAAGGGTACTCAAAGTACTATGCCACCGATCCCTTATATCAGACTAATGTTAAAGTAGATTAAAGAATGGTAGTTGTTGATTGTCTTTGTTCTCTGCTGACAACAAAGAGATCCTGTTATTGTTCCAAAAAGCTCCTTCTCCGTGTTCTCCTCTGCTTGCCGAGCTTCGCCGTGAATCGGGAGGTGTGTTCTTGTGTCCGTTCCGTTTCTGTGTCTCCTCTAGAATCCCTGAAGTTCCCTTTTATCAATGAGCCTGGAGTGTCTGCGTGATGTCACAGGAGTGACGTCAAGAAGATGTTTTCCTCCAATCACGGGCTCTCTAAGTTTGAATTTGAAATAGAGGGTTGTCCTTAGGCCAACTCTCTCTCCTTTGTTTCAAATCAGAGAAATATATTTACCGTCTAACCATACTTAATACTTTTGTTATTAAACCCACTATATATATATATTCGAATTGAGATTGATTTCATAAACACAGACATATAATTTTTGAATAGTTTCTCTTGATGCTAAATGAGAATCACAGTATTTTTATCATTAAGTCCACTTCTATAGTTTCTAATAATATTCTTTTAACTTAAATCACTATCTATTTTATACAGTTAGTCTTCAGCACTTTGAGTATTTTCCAATTTAGTTTTAGAAGTGGCTTAATTTCAAAACTCGTGATTCTTTATCATAACCATAGCATTTTTCATATCATTAGCTTCAGGATTATTACCACAATATAGCCGAAATATTTGCAATTCATTTTAAGCAAATTTGAGTACAGAAGCAGACATTTGAAAGTATATTTGGGTTACTGAAATAATGACGCTTCGCTCCTCCTCTGCATCTGTCTCAACATGTAGTGCTCACAGGGGCAGAGTAACAGATAACACAGATATGTGACTACTCCCTCTATTGTCTTCAGCTGTTGCCAACACTTGTATGCAAATCCACCTCTTGTTGTGAGCACAATGTCTCTGTAAACACACACAATCTATGAACTAAGTCACTCTAGTTTTTACCAGTATATTTGATCTCCAACTGTTACACTTTGACTGTTTCTATAAGACTAGACACATGATCCATTCATTTTGCACATGACTTAATGATTAGTTACTGAGAGTACATTTTAGGATTTATGGTTATCAAATAATACTACATTAGCATAAAATAGACTAAGGTGGTTAGATAGATAATGAAGGTTAGTTTACTTTTGAAAATATGTAGTGAGCTAGTGTAGCTGGTTTAAGGCCACTCTCTTTAATGTCGGTCGTGTATGTGAAGTTAAGACAGGCCGTGATCCATTTTCAGCATTTATTTCACCTGTTGGGGCATCCAAACAGGCACATATTAACATTGGCCAGCAGATGGCGTCAACAGCTCACATATGCCCTTCCAGCACCCAGACAATCTGGCGTTTAGAATCATCCACTGAAATATCACATTAAAATAAAACACAATGAAATAATACAAAATAAACAATAAGACATCTCAAATTACCTGTTGAGACATCCAGATAGGCACATATTTAACATTGTCCAGCAGATGGCGTCAACAGCTCACATATGCTGCAATGGGGAAATATCAGGTACACATTTCAGACCAAGCGGCCTACACACTTTGCCCAGCCATTACTACTAACTCAGCCACATGTGTCCTTCCAACAGTTCGCCACTACAGCTAAATTACATCACAACAAGTACAGAATTGCTCATTATTAACACAGTTACCATTATATATAACCCGGTTCATTGCCCGGTAACTTATTTACAATATTTTAACCATCATACGTTCTTTTAGACCAGATATATTTACAGACACTGAACGACCATCTTACCCCTTCTAGCATCCAGACAATCATGCGTGAAGGGGGAAGTGCAAGGGGGAATACGTAACTTCGGCAGGAAGTGACGATTTCAAAATAAAAGACTTTGAGAATAAAAGATAATAAAACAAATTAAAATAAAACGTGAGGGAGGGATTCTTCGTGGAATACATAACAGTATATTTTATATATACCTGCTACATACTCCCCCCCTGAATTACACTAAAATCCCGAACCTACAGACATGACACACACTAACAGGGACCTCCAACAAACGTCAGAACCGGCATGGGTTTACATGAAGAAACGTATCTTCAGAATCAGCTAGAAGCTACCTGTCAAACAGGTTCAGAGAAAACAAAAGGGTGTACAGTCCTATGTTCCTCCTAGAATCGCCTGGTGCCTTATACACCAAACCTACCCAGCCTACTCGAGTCCCATATCCTACTTGTGAGCACATGCAGTAACACTACTTACAGTGACACATTGCAAGACTAAAGTGTACACAGACTAAACAAATATGCACTAACCGCAGCAACTACAGTACACTGCCCATTGACCTAGACAACGTCGGTTTCTATGGTGTGAGCTAACTGCAGCCGCTACAGTACACTGCCCTGCAAAGGCTAACCGCAGTCACTACAGTATACTGCCCCTTGACCACACGGTGTGAGCTAACTGCAGCAACTACGGCAACCCGCCCTACAACCTAAACACCTAGATACAAACACAGGACGCGAAAATCAAGGAGCGTGAAATTAAAAAAAATATTTATTGGCCTCCGCACAAAGCACAGAGTTCCCGTGACATGACAGAGAGTTCCCGACCCTGTATACTGCAGGGCACCAGCTCTGCACCAAGCAGAGAGTTCCAGTGGTTCGACAATAAAATTCCAGGCTTTGCACGCTGCCATTTTACCACACCACCGCAACTGTTGTCAAACAGCTAACCAAATAACAATCAACAATCCCACATCCCCAATTATACTATTTACATGTATCCAAATCACCATCAGAAAAAATTATGAACTCCCCTCTACGACATAGGGATCCATCTTCCTTCTCTCACTACAAAACGAGCTATCAGGAAAGAAGGGAAAAAAATTATATATATTCCACTAATCACAAATTTTTTCCTCCAAATGCCTCAGCACCTTTAACAAAAACAGGAAAACTAAAACTGATCACCAGTCCTTTTCAACAACTCAACTGTCCTCTTTTTTCAAAAAGAACACGATGTCCTCTTTTTTTTAGAAAGAACACGATACCTCTTTTCTCTTCTTCTTAGAAAGAACACGATGTCCTCTCAACTGTGACACAGTCACTTCAACACAAACCTCCCAAAAAAAAAAAAATTTATAGTGATCACAGCATTTTTTTCTTGGCTATTCTTCGTCGACGACCCTTCCCGGCGACCAAGCTGGTGTTGGTACTTGCGTCGTCCTGGTCAACGGCACCAATGTAGCTGGTTTAAGGCCACTCTCTTTAATGTCGGTCGTGTATGTGAAGTTAAGACAGGCCGTGATCCATTTTCAGCATTTATTTCACCTGTTGGGGCATCCAAACAGGCACATATTAACATTGGCCAGCAGATGGCGTCAACAGCTCACATATGCCCTTCCAGCACCCAGACAATCTGGCGTTTAGAATCATCCACTGAAATATCACATTAAAATAAAACACAATGAAATAATACAAAATAAACAATAAGACATCTCAAATTACCTGTTGAGACATCCAGATAGGCACATATTTAACATTGTCCAGCAGATATATTTACAGACACTGAACGACCATCTTACCCCTTCTAGCATCCAGACAATCATGCGTGAAGGGGGAAGTGCAAGGGGGAATACGTCACTTCGGCAGGAAGTGACGATTTCAAAATAAAAGACTTTGAGAATAAAAGATGATAAAACGAATTAAAATAAAACGTGAGGGAGGGATTCTTCGTGGAATACATAACAGTATATTTTATATATACCTGCTACACTAGCCTCCATAATGTAGGGTGGCCATACTGTAGGTAGGGTGTTCCATAGCTTTGGTGCCTTAGTTAGCAAAGGCTGCATCCCTCATTACCGGAAGCCAGTGCAGAGTAGCTAACACTGGACTGATTTATCTGATGTAGTCTATCCTCTTGGTTCTAGTAAATATCATAGCTGGAGAGCTTTTAATGAGTTGGAGTCTTTCTGTGTTTTTTTCCGGGAAGCCTCAAGCCAGTAAGGACTGGAGTGGATTACAGTAGTCAAGTTGGCTTGCGATAAAGGCATGGATCAGTTTTTCAGCGTCCTTTTGATCTATGAATGGTTGTACTTCAGCTATGTTTCTAAGGTGTACAGATGATGTTTTTGTCACCTTGTTGACGTGTGACTCAGTAGTCAGACGCAGAACGTACTACACACGTCGTCCATCTCTCGTCAGACGCAGAACGTACTGTACTACAGACGTCGTCTGTCTCCTCTAGTCCCAGACGCGGAACGTACTAACCAGGGGTGTAAAAAGTACCCAGAATACTTATACTTAAGTGAAAAGTATGGGTACCGTCTCAAAATCGTACTCAAGTAAAAGTCAGAGTATCTGGCTAAAAACACAATTTTTTTTTTCTTTTTTTACTTTTTTTTTTAGCGTTTATCGCTTTTTCTGGTCAAGCATGACCGACAGAAACAGGTTGAAATGGGATGTAGAGCAGGGGAAGACATTCTGAGAAATGACGGCGGGTCCGGGAATCGAACTCGTGTCCCCCAGATCCGTGACGAGCGCGGTTTTCCTCGACGCAGAAATAGCGCCGAGATATGCGGTGAGCTACGGGAGCTCCCCTAAAAACACACTTGAGTAAAAGTAAAAAAAGTTTCTACTTTTAAATGTACTTACTAAAAACTAAAAGTTTAAACTTTTTTTAAATTCCGGGGCAATGAAATGTTCCGTTTCGTCCTCTTCATCACTCGTACTATCGTTTGTGGCCATCTCCTGTAGCTTGTCACTCTGACTGTCTATTCTTCTGATAGCAGGTGTTTAATCAAAGATCCCCGCTTTCTAGTCTTGCACAAGGACCAATCAGCATGGGTATGGGCGGGTTAATTTTCCATTGATGGGGATTTGATTGGCTGTTTTTAAATAAAGTGCAGCCGCAGGATTAATATAAACATTAACGTTAGTTCGGCCACAGAAACAAATATTATACTAATTAAAATTGTTGGACCTGCGAGATTTGTACTTTGTACTTTGTAGGTCTGCATTTGAAATGTAAGGAGTAAAAAGTATTTTTTTTTTATTTAATTGAGTAAAAGTACAAGTATACAAACCTAATAATACTTGAGTAAAGTACAAATCCCCAAAAACAGTAGGCCTACTTAAGTATTGTAACGAAGTACAATTACTCAAGTACTTTACACACCATCCATCTCCTCTAGTCAGATGCAGAACGTACTACACACTTCTCCTCTAGTCCAGTGGTTCCCAAAGTCGGGGTCGCGACCCAAAGGTGGGCCGCGAGCAGCCACGGATGGGCCGCGAGATGATTTAAAAAAAAATAAAAAAAAATAAAAAAAAATAAAAAAAAAACATTTATTTTATTTTTTATTTTTTTAATTTTTTATTTTTTTGTTGAATTTTTTTTTGTCAGGCCACTGAACTTAGAAGCAGGCCAGGACAGTGTTTCTAGTTGTATTAAAAAATTCTATTCTATTGTATTCTAAAATGTGACTATATGGTTTTATATTAACTTAATAAATAAACAAAAATAAAAATCTACTTATTTCAACGAACATTTCAAACTAAATAACAGATTATGCACATAAAACGCTGAAAACAACCGAAGCAACAATAGTATTTTAATGAGGCTATTATTATTATCATTATTATTTTGCAACAAGTTCGCCCTCTCATAAATAGCACATATAAATGAATAACTAACTTGAACTAACTTAATAGGATTGAAGTGATATTTGGCTTAAAAAATCGGTCGCCTGGCAAAAAAAAAAAAAAAAAAAGCCAGACGATGTGCATTGGGCCGCGGCTCTCTGACGCCTTATTTTCTGGGCCCCGGCCTCTAGTCAGACGCAGAACGTACTACACACTTCTCCTCTAGTCAGACGCAGAATGTACTACACACTTCTCCTCTAGTCAGACGCAGAATGTACTACACACTTCTCCTCTAGTCAGACGCAGAACGTACTACACACATCCTCTGTCTCCTCTAGTCCCAGACGCAGAACGTACTACACACTTCTCCTCTAGTCAGACGCAGAATGTACTACACACTTCTCCTCTAGTCAGACGCAGAATGTACTACACACTTCTCCTCTAGTCAGACGCAGAACGTACTACACACATCCTCTGTCTCCTCTAGTCCCAGACGCAGAACGTACTACACACTTCTCCTCTAGTCAGACGCAGAACATACTACACACTTCTCCTCTAGTCAGACACAGAATGTACTACACACTTCTCCTCTAGTCAGACGCAGAACGTACTACACACGTCCTCCGTCTCGTCTAGTCCCAGACGCAGAACATACTACACACTTCTCCTCTAGTCAGACGCAGAATGTACTACACACGTCCTCCGTCTCCTCTAGTCCCAGACGCAGAACGTACTACACACTACTCCTCTAGTCAGACGCAGAACGTACTACACACGTCCTCCGTCTCCTCTAGTCCCAGACGCAGAACGTACTACACACATCCTCCGTCTCCTCTAGTCCCAGACGCAGAACGTACTACACACGTCCTCCGTCTCCTCTAGTCCCAGACGCAGAACGTACTACACACGTCCTCCGTCTCCTCTAGTCCCAGACGCAGAACGTACTACACACGTCCTCCGTCTCCTCTAGTCCCAGACGCAGAACGTACTACACACGTCCTCCGTCTCCTCTAGTCCCAGACGCAGAACGTAATACACACGTCAGCCATCTCCTCTAGTCCCAGACGCAGAATGTAATACACACGTCAGCCATCTCCTCTAGTCAGATGCAGAACGTACTACACACATCCTCCGTCTCCTCTAGTCCCAGACGCAGAACGTAATACACACGTCATCAGCCATCTCCTCTAGTCGGTCGATGTGTCCCTGTACCTTTTTTACTAGTGATTTATCAAAAGATGAGAAACGATAAAATTGTTGCCTACAGTTGCGTGAAGATACGTGTCAGGGGGCCTTAAGACACGTCCACTGGTTCCCCGCTACGCTTTGTAACTTCATATCACAGCCATGGGCAAATGAACATAGACTGAAATGTACTTGGAATGTCGTGTAATTTTATATTTACATTTATGTCTAGTCCTTTTGACTGACGCTTTTATCCAAAGCCACAAATTGTGCACAAAAAGTCAGCAAGAGAGGTGCACACCTCTGTCGGCTGAGGGTATAAGTGGTATTGTTTGTCTAGGAATTATTCAATGAGCTATTTGCCATTCATGGCAATAAAGACAGAATAACCTATCTCCTCTCTCTGTGCACAGTTCAAACATCATCATTATGACAGATCTGTCGCTCAATCAGATGCTGTGGCCTTCTCCTCTTTGTTGGCTAGACGCCTTATCTTGCTTAATTGGAAGTCAGCCATTCCTCCATCACATCGACACTGGGTCGAAGATGTGATGGCACACCTAAAACTTGAGAGACTTAAATACTCCACCAGGGGCTCTACCCAGAAATTCTTCCAATTTTGGCAGCCATTTTTGGATTATTTTAATCTAAAATTCCTGGCTAAGGATGCTTAGGCATAAGACAGTGATTTATTAGATAGGCAATTTCTATATGGCAAGTGACAGCCTGTATAAGAACAATGCAATTTTCTTTTATTATTATTATTATTATTATTTTTAATTTTTCTCTTTTTGTCTACTTTATTTTTCATTTATTTGAGGTATTGTGCGGTTATATGTAGACGTATGTATATAATGTTGTTGAACCTTTAAAAAAACAATAAAAACTATTTAAATAATAATAATCATTATGACTGGATGGATGAAAAGAGAATGTGCCAATGAAGAGGGAATAATTGTACTTGAATCCATCACAATAGAAAGGGTAACGTCTATCTCACTCTCTCTCTCTCCTCTCTATCTCTCTCCTCTCTCCTCTCTCCTCTCTCCTCTCTCCTCTCTCTCACTCTCGCTCTCGCTCTCTCTCTCTCTCTCTCAAACGCTTGTTCTCTCGGCCAGTGTGCACACTTGGTGACCACCACCTGTGACAAGTTATAAAGTCTTGCTTCAATCAAGAGACATCACTGATCCGGGTGAGGCGGAGTGCACAGAAGGGTGAAAACACCGTCCATTAGAGGGCAGCAAAGGGCATATGCGTTTCATTACTCTTTGAGCAGTTTTGTCCAACCTCTCTCCCCTACTATGTGTTCTGTTTCGTATTAGCTCTCGCTCGGCATCACTCTTCTGCACTGTCCTCGCACACGTGCACACGCACTGAATAAAGACCACAATGTACCTTTAATCCCAATATTCGTCTGACCACACCCCTATCAGCTTACCCATATAAGCAGGGGTGGGGCCACCCACTCGCCTCCTTCTCGCTTTCACCACAAGGAAGAAGTGCCTCGGTAGATCCCCACACTTGACGTGATGTGATGGAAGAAGAAGTAGGAGAAGAGTTGGAAAACAAGTATACGTTGACATCATATCTTTATTTTCTCTCTCACTATTTTCGAGAAAATACGGCGATATTGTCTTCGTACTGGAGTGTCTGGAAGATGATGATCATTCTAAAAATCCTCCACCGGTTTTTGTATTGGGAGTTCGCGCCACTACATGCTTTTCCAACTGCAGTCCTTGCTGTGTGCTGGTTGCGGTAAAGGCACAGCTGGGCTGTAGGACGCGCCGCTGTTGTGAGAAGCGGTGGGTTCCTGGTTTTGGTGAGTTATGTTTGCTGGCAGGCTCCACTTGTCTGTTAGTGCTATGGGGGCTAATTGACAATGTTTATGAAAACCGGCCCCAGGCTAGGGTCCTTTGTTCAGCCTCTTAGGCGACAGAAGACCTTGGTCTGAAGCCCATTTTAGTTTAACTAGTGGGCCGCGACCATTAACACTGGTGATCCCTGTGTTTTCTGGACGAGTGGATGTCTCTCTGTCACCGTGTAGCCCCTTCTTTCATATCCAAATGAGAGTATTCCTTCACGAGGAGATATGTGCATCGATGTTCGATAGCGGAAGATCTGTGTTCAAAGTCAGCTACACAGGCCAGTTGGTATTGTGCTGGCTCCGTCGGGTGTGGGTAAAATCACTGTTGTAAAACTGTGTTAACATCTTGTTTCTCTTTTCTCTTAAAAAGTGAGGAGGGTTTCAGAACGGCGGCCTGTCTGGGTGAGTGTTATATCATTGTGTACACGTTCAGGTGATAGCTGCTTAGCTTACGTGCTAGTGGTGGCCTACTGTTAGCCAGTCAGCTGTTAGCTGCGGCGCTAGCCTGCTGTAATCACTAGGTGGCCTACTGGGTTAGGCTGGGGAACGTTAGCTTGCTGCTATCGGCCTAGGTCCAGCGCGGGGTGGCTCCGGCACCTCGCGCGCCGCCGCAGTTCCCGACTCTCCTCTCCCTCACGGGGAGAGGCGGGGGGGATTCGAAGCTACTCTCTGGTCGCGCGCGCCGTTCGCTCGGCGTCTCGCGGGCGGGGGTGGTAGCGTCCGACGGTTAGGGCGGCCGTTAGCTTAATGCTACTCTGTTGAACGTGCTTTGATTATAACATGTTTTACACTCTTGACTACGACGTCATCTTTGACAGGGGATGTTCGTCGACCCTGCCCTGAGCCAGGACGGCAAGGATTGCGTCAACAAAGAGGACTGTAGCGACGGGTTGGAGCGGCGACGCTGCCCAGTTCGAACAACACAGGACGGCTGTGTTGTCTACGGGGTCTTGAGACTGCACTTCGCTGATCTACGCTCCGGGTAGGACAAGGTTTGGCCAGACCTTATACGCGTCTTCTGGCTTTACCTTCTACATGTTTTGTAAATAACGCTGTTTTCCAAAAACGTGTGTTGCTGCAATACATTTAGGATACGACGCGAGTTTTGTGTGAATTGTCTTGTCACTGGTATTAGCTTCTCCGTGCAAATCGGGTTGTTGTTACAGATGTGAAACCTATGAAGCTATGCTTAGTGACAAATGAGTGAAAGAATATTCTTTTCTCAGCCTGTGATGACAATGAACAGTGTGTTCACATATTAACAGGTTTCCTGTTTTAACTGGCCGTATTAAGGGTAAAGTAGGAGGATTGTGTTTTCCCCCGGTTCCCTGGGGACTTTTCATCCTCCTATCAGACATGTTGTTGCACTACATTGTGTCTTTGTGTGGTAGGGATGCGATGTAACCCTTAGCTTGATTGCTGAGGTTGTGCTATGACTGCTGGAGAAACTTTATTTTCCTAAAAGAAAAGATTGTTTGGTCGCTGTCGTGTGTGCTTAGCAAGGCCTGTGGCCGATACTAATCGAGAATTATGTATTCTCTCATTATGAAAAACGGCGTTCCTCTGTAGAGTGTTTTTGCCATTTTTTGTAGGTGATGATGGGTTGTGTGTGTCATGTGACCTACAACTGGGTTGGACTGGCCACAGAAGCACATGTGTATGTTGGACCGGGGCTCTTAGAGAGCCCTCTCTATTCTGTGTTTTTTCCTTAGTAAAAATCAGATAGCAGGTTAGCTCATGCGCTGTGTGAAGCTGTCAAACGCTTCATAGAGCTGACTATGACTGTGTCATATTCTCTTTTTGTCATTACATCGTATCATGGGTGTGGGGTCGTCATCACTCGTACTATCGTTTGTGGCCATCTCCTGTAGCTTGTCACTCTGACTGTCTATTCTTCTGATAGCAGGTGTTTAATCAAAGATCCCCGCTTTCTAGTCTTGCACAAGGACCAATCAGCATGGGTATGGGCGGGTTAATTTTCCATTGATGGGGATTTGATTGGCTGTTTTTAAATAAAGTGCAGCCGCAGGATTAATATAAACATTAACGTTAGTTCGGCCACAGAAACAAATATTATACTAATTAAAATTGTTGGACCTGCGAGATTTGTACTTTGTACTTTGTAGGTCTGCATTTGAAATGTAAGGAGTAAAAAGTATTTTTTTTTAATTTAATTGAGTAAAAGTACAAGTATACAAACCTAATAATACTTGAGTAAAGTACAAATCCCCAAAAACAGTAGGCCTACTTAAGTATTGTAACGAAGTACAATTACTCAAGTACTTTACACACCATCCATCTCCTCTAGTCAGATGCAGAACGTACTACACACTTCTCCTCTAGTCCAGTGGTTCCCAAAGTCGGGGTCGCGACCCAAAGGTGGGCCGCGAGCAGCCACGGATGGGCCGCGAGATGATTTAAAAAAAAATAAAAAAAAATAAAAAAAAATAAAAAAAAACATTTATTTTATTTTTTATTTTTTTAATTTTTAATTTTTTTGTTGAATTTTTTTTTGTCAGGCCACTGAACTTAGAAGCAGGCCAGGACAGTGTTTCTAGTTGTATTCAAAAATTCTATTCTATTGTATTCTAAAATGTGACTATATGGTTTTATATTAACTTAATAAATAAACAAAAATAAAAATCTACTTATTTCAACGAACATTTCAAACTAAATAACAGATTATGCACATAAAACGCTGAAAACAACCGAAGCAACAATAGTATTTTAATGAGGCTATTATTATTATCATTATTATTTTGCAACAAGTTCGCCCTCTCATAAATAGCACATATAAATGAATAACTAACTTGAACTAACTTAATAGGATTGAAGTGATATTTGGCTTAAAAAATCGGTCGCCTGGCAAAAAAAAAAAAAAAAAAAGCCAGACGATGTGCATTGGGCCGCGGCTCTCTGACGCCTTATTTTCTGGGCCCCGGCCTGAAAAGTTTGGGAACCCCTGCTCTAGTCAGACGCAGAACGTACTACACACTTCTCCTCTAGTCAGACGCAGAATGTACTACACACTTCTCCTCTAGTCAGACGCAGAATGTACTACACACTTCTCCTCTAGTCAGACGCAGAACGTACTACACACATCCTCTGTCTCCTCTAGTCCCAGACGCAGAACGTACTACACACTTCTCCTCTAGTCAGACGCAGAATGTACTACACACTTCTCCTCTAGTCAGACGCAGAATGTACTACACACTTCTCCTCTAGTCAGACGCAGAACGTACTACACACATCCTCTGTCTCCTCTAGTCCCAGACGCAGAACGTACTACACACTTCTCCTCTAGTCAGACGCAGAACATACTACACACTTCTCCTCTAGTCAGACAGAGAATGTACTACACACTTCTCCTCTAGTCAGACGCAGAACGTACTACACACGTCCTCCGTCTCGTCTAGTCCCAGACGCAGAACATACTACACACTTCTCCTCTAGTCAGACGCAGAATGTACTACACACGTCCTCCGTCTCCTCTAGTCCCAGACGCAGAACGTACTACACACTACTCCTCTAGTCAGACGCAGAACGTACTACACACGTCCTCCGTCTCCTCTAGTCCCAGACGCAGAACGTACTACACACATCCTCCGTCTCCTCTAGTCCCAGACGCAGAACGTACTACACACGTCCTCCGTCTCCTCTAGTCCCAGACGCAGAACGTACTACACACGTCCTCCGTCTCCTCTAGTCCCAGACGCAGAACGTACTACACACGTCCTCCGTCTCCTCTAGTCCCAGACGCAGAACGTAATACACACGTCAGCCATCTCCTCTAGTCCCAGACGCAGAATGTAATACACACGTCAGCCATCTCCTCTAGTCAGATGCAGAACGTACTACACACATCCTCCGTCTCCTCTAGTCCCAGACGCAGAACGTAATACACACGTCATCAGCCATCTCCTCTAGTCGGTCGATGTGTCCCTGTACCTTTTTTACTAGTGATTTATCAAAAGATGAGAAACGATAAAATTGTTGCCTACAGTTGCGTGAAGATACGTGTCAGGGGGCCTTAAGACACGTCCACTGGTTCCCCGCTACGCTTTGTAACTTCATATCACAGCCATGGGCAAATGAACATAGACTGAAATGTACTTGGAATGTCGTGTAATTTTATATTTACATTTATGTCTAGTCCTTTTGACTGACGCTTTTATCCAAAGCCACAAATTGTGCACAAAAAGTCAGCAAGAGAGGTGCACACCTCTGTCGGCTGAGGGTATAAGTGGTATTGTTTGTCTAGGAATTATTCAATGAGCTATTTGCCATTCATGGCAATAAAGACAGAATAACCTATCTCCTCTCTCTGTGCACAGTTCAAACATCATCATTATGACAGATCTGTCGCTCAATCAGATGCTGTGGCCTTCTCCTCTTTGTTGGCTAGACGCCTTATCTTGCTTAATTGGAAGTCAGCCATTCCTCCATCACATCGACACTGGGTCGAAGATGTGATGGCACACCTAAAACTTGAGAGACTTAAATACTCCACCAGGGGCTCTACCCAGAAATTCTTCCAATTTTGGCAGCCATTTTTGGATTATTTTAATCTAAAATTCCTGGCTAAGGATGCTTAGGCATAAGACGGTGATTTATTAGATAGGCAATTTCTATATGGCAAGTGACAGCCTGTATAAGAACAATGCAATTTTCTTTTATTATTATTATTATTATTATTTTTAATTTTTCTCTTTTTGTCTACTTTATTTTTCATTTATTTGAGGTATTGTGCGGTTATATGTAGACGTATGTATATAATGTTGTTGAACCTTTAAAAAAACAATAAAAACTATTTAAATAATAATAATCATTATGACTGGATGGATGAAAAGAGAATGTGCCAATGAAGAGGGAATAATTGTACTTGAATCCATCACAATAGAAAGGGTAACGTCTATCTCACTCTCTCTCTCTCCTCTCTATCTCTCTCCTCTCTCCTCTCTCCTCTCTCCTCTCTCCTCTCTCTCACTCTCGCTCTCGCTCTCTCTCTCTCTCTCTCAAACGCTTGTTCTCTCGGCCAGTGTGCACACTTGGTGACCACCACCTGTGACAAGTTATAAAGTCTTGCTTCAATCAAGAGACATCACTGATCCGGGTGAGGCGGAGTGCACAGAAGGGTGAAAACACCGTCCATTAGAGGGCAGCAAAGGGCATATGCGTTTCATTACTCTTTGAGCAGTTTTGTCCAACCTCTCTCCCCTACTATGTGTTCTGTTTCGTATTAGCTCTCGCTCGGCATCACTCTTCTGCACTGTCCTCGCACACGTGCACACGCACTGAATAAAGACCACAATGTACCTTTAATCCCAATATTCGTCTGACCACACCCCTATCAGCTTACCCATATAAGCAGGGGTGGGGCCACCCACTCGCCTCCTTCTCGCTTTCACCACAAGGAAGAAGTGCCTCGGTAGATCCCCACACTTGACGTGATGTGATGGAAGAAGAAGTAGGAGAAGAGTTGGAAAACAAGTATACGTTGACATCATATCTTTATTTTCTCTCTCACTATTTTCGAGAAAATACGGCGATATTGTCTTCGTACTGGAGTGTCTGGAAGATGATGATCATTCTAAAAATCCTCCACCGGTTTTTGTATTGGGAGTTCGCGCCACTACATGCTTTTCCAACTGCAGTCCTTGCTGTGTGCTGGTTGCGGTAAAGGCACAGCTGGGCTGTAGGACGCGCCGCTGTTGTGAGAAGCGGTGGGTTCCTGGTTTTGGTGAGTTATGTTTGCTGGCAGGCTCCACTTGTCTGTTAGTGCTATGGGGGCTAATTGACAATGTTTATGAAAACCGGCCCCAGGCTAGGGTCCTTTGTTCAGCCTCTTAGGCGACAGAAGACCTTGGTCTGAAGCCCATTTTAGTTTAACTAGTGGGCCGCGACCATTAACACTGGTGATCCCTGTGTTTTCTGGACGAGTGGATGTCTCTCTGTCACCGTGTAGCCCCTTCTTTCATATCCAAATGAGAGTATTCCTTCACGAGGAGATATGTGCATCGATGTTCGATAGCGGAAGATCTGTGTTCAAAGTCAGCTACACAGGCCAGTTGGTATTGTGCTGGCTCCGTCGGGTGTGGGTAAAATCACTGTTGTAAAACTGTGTTAACATCTTGTTTCTCTTTTCTCTTAAAAAGTGAGGAGGGTTTCAGAACGGCGGCCTGTCTGGGTGAGTGTTATATCATTGTGTACACGTTCAGGTGATAGCTGCTTAGCTTACGTGCTAGTGGTGGCCTACTGTTAGCCAGTCAGCTGTTAGCTGCGGCGCTAGCCTGCTGTAATCACTAGGTGGCCTACTGGGTTAGGCTGGGGAACGTTAGCTTGCTGCTATCGGCCTAGGTCCAGCGCGGGGTGGCTCCGGCACCTCGCGCGCCGCCGCAGTTCCCGACTCTCCTCTCCCTCACGGGGAGAGGCGGGGGGGATTCGAAGCTACTCTCTGGTCGCGCGCGCCGTTCGCTCGGCGTCTCGCGGGCGGGGGTGGTAGCGTCCGACGGTTAGGGCGGCCGTTAGCTTAATGCTACTCTGTTGAACGTGCTTTGATTATAACATGTTTTACACTCTTGACTACGACGTCATCTTTGACAGGGGATGTTCGTCGACCCTGCCCTGAGCCAGGACGGCAAGGATTGCGTCAACAAAGAGGACTGTAGCGACGGGTTGGAGCGGCGACGCTGCCCAGTTCGAACAACACAGGACGGCTGTGTTGTCTACGGGGTCTTGAGACTGCACTTCGCTGATCTACGCTCCGGGTAGGACAAGGTTTGGCCAGACCTTATACGCGTCTTCTGGCTTTACCTTCTACATGTTTTGTAAATAACGCTGTTTTCCAAAAACGTGTGTTGCTGCAATACATTTAGGATACGACGCGAGTTTTGTGTGAATTGTCTTGTCACTGGTATTAGCTTCTCCGTGCAAATCGGGTTGTTGTTACAGATGTGAAACCTATGAAGCTATGCTTAGTGACAAATGAGTGAAAGAATATTCTTTTCTCAGCCTGTGATGACAATGAACAGTGTGTTCACATATTAACAGGTTTCCTGTTTTAACTGGCCGTATTAAGGGTAAAGTAGGAGGATTGTGTTTTCCCCCGGTTCCCTGGGGACTTTTCATCCTCCTATCAGACATGTTGTTGCACTACATTGTGTCTTTGTGTGGTAGGGATGCGATGTAACCCTTAGCTTGATTGCTGAGGTTGTGCTATGACTGCTGGAGAAACTTTATTTTCCTAAAAGAAAAGATTGTTTGGTCGCTGTCGTGTGTGCTTAGCAAGGCCTGTGGCCGATACTAATCGAGAATTATGTATTCTCTCATTATGAAAAACGGCGTTCCTCTGTAGAGTGTTTTTGCCATTTTTTGTAGGTGATGATGGGTTGTGTGTGTCATGTGACCTACAACTGGGTTGGACTGGCCACAGAAGCACATGTGTATGTTGGACCGGGGCTCTTAGAGAGCCCTCTCTATTCTGTGTTTTTTCCTTAGTAAAAATCAGATAGCAGGTTAGCTCATGCGCTGTGTGAAGCTGTCAAACGCTTCATAGAGCTGACTATGACTGTGTCATATTCTCTTTTTGTCATTACATCGTATCATGGGTGTGGGGTCGTAAAGGGGTGAACTGGTAACCTTTCCTCTCCCCCTTGTTTCTGTTGGTCAGGGGTACACCCCTGTCCTTCAAGGTTCCTGTCACGTTGCGGTTCGGCACGTTACGGGGTGAGGGGGGGGGGGGGGGGAGTTTCCTGGTCCCACGGCCTGGAATATTGGGCGTGTGCAACGCAGAAATTCCCCCGCCATAGAGTACGTCACCGTGCGCGTCTCTGTTGGTAGGACTTCCGTGTGCTGTTCGGGTCCATGTGATGGATCTGTTTCGGGGGGGTGGTCAGGGCTCCTCCTCCTCACCAAGCGCCTATTCGGGCGTTCTGTGAGTTCTGACTCCTCCTTCCATGTGAGGGAGCCTCCATCAGAGTACAGAGCCTTCCTCCTCAGATTGTCAAAGTGAGTGGACCCTCTAGAAGGTGTCCTATTCTATTGTGTATGTATTCGATTCAATTCGATTATTGAGTGTGTATGGTTTCAGTACCTCTTCCCCGGAGAGCCCTAAAAACCGATTTTTTACATGGCTCAAGGTGCAATATATTCTTTTCAATCTGTACAGCTCGCGTGGGAAGTCTCTCTGGGGATTCCCGTCTCCTTCCTATGGGAGGGTGGTGGGATGTAAAAATGTGAATTTGTTTTACCCCCGGCTGTGTAGACTGGGATACATACTGTTGGTGCTTCCTTCTTTTCTATTCAAAAAGTGTTGGAGTTAGGAAGTGTCACACCCCTCTTGTCGTTCCCCTGGGCGCCTTGGGGATTCAATGACAGGTCTAAATAGCCTGTTCATTGATGTGGGTGTGTCCCGACGCACGTATAGTGCTAGCTCGCTGTAAACAGGCGACTGACTGGCACGCCTTGGTTGCTTGGAGTTAAAACTGCGTTTTTATAAAGCAACTGGGATGGGGGTTTTTCCTCTTCCGACGACCACATCCCACGACCTGGGTTGGTTATCGACGGATTCTCGTTCATGTCTGGGGGATGATGACGGAATGGATCTGAACATATGTAGAGGGGTCTCACGCCCTGGGGGTGGGCCACCAGGCGCGGTTCGTCCGAACGTCTGGGTGGCGCCTTCTTTTCATGTTAAGATCGACACGCATATCTGCCCTTTCTCCTGGAGTAGGCGTGGTTAGGGCACGGGACTGGTTCTGGTCACGCTGGTCCGGATCAGTTGAACCCGTTGTCCGCCGGGGATGCAGATCTGCTGTTCTGGTACCCTGAGGGAAAAAATGCCAGGTCGGTCCGGGTGTCACAGGGTTAAGCGCTATGGAGACCCTGGTTGGGTACGTTTTTACTCAGCACTGTCGTAATGGCTTACGGCCATGCCAACCTGTACACGCTCGATCTCGTCGGATCTCGGCCGCTACACAGGTTGGTCCTGGTTAGTACTTGGTTGGGAGACCGCCTGGGAATACCAAGTACGGTGTGCTTAGGGGCTGGTTCTCCATTCTTTTTCGCTCCTCTCTCACGCATGGCGAAGAGGGGCCTGTTGGGGTGGTCTTTGACCTCCTCTGGTGACCCTGTGCTTCCCGTATCGCCAGGCCCGGTCCAAAGTAATGTTTCGACCCGTAGGCCTGGGTTAACCCTTTTTTGAAAACTGAAACACTTGTACTGCGGTATAGCCGGTGTATACCCGCAGGTGTGTTTTGGAGTTTTTTCTTGAGGGGTTATAGGAACAACCACCGCATTGGGTAACACCAAGGTGGTTGATTCCCTGGTGTGTTGGAGCAGTGTCAACTCCCGGGTTCACCGGTGGAGGGTGCCCCTGCACGTTCATGACGTCTGTCAATCGTGTCAGCCTTCTCTGCCTCAACCCCTCTGGGTGGGGGTTTTTAAATGGAGGCTTGGTCATGCAACACCGCCAGCTTACGCTCCCTCCGCCGGGGCGGCTGTGTTCAGCTGTCCCCTCTGGCGCCTGTCTCGTCCGCAGTCTCCAGGCTAGGGTTAATAGCCTGTTGCCTGGTTTTTCCCCGGTGCGCTGCCTGCTTCCGTTGGTTAACCTTTTTTGTGTGCTTACGGCCATGCTGACTGCCTGTTCTGCAGGGTCAGTGTGCCAGGCGGTGTACTATTGGGGGGACAGGGCCCGCTCGGCTGAGGGGCCTTTGTCCGAATACGCTGGCGATGTGGGGGGCGGGGTCACTAAGTGCCCACCTGGTGGGGTCTTGATGCTGGCATCATGGACTTCGCCGGGCCCCCGTTCTATAACCAAGTTCTGTTAGTATAGCGACGCTCGGCATCCGACGCCGCTGCAGCCCTTGACCTCGCCTTGTGGTGAAAGCTTGGGTAGGAGGCGAGTGGGTGGCCCCACCCCTGCTTATATGGGTAAGCTGATAGGGGTGTGGTCAGACGAATATTGGGATTAAGTGTGCAGAAGAGTGATGCCGAGCGTCGCTATACTAACAGAACTTGGTTATAGTCATAACCTAACGTTAAGCTGCACACTCATATATCATTTGTTGAGGTGGTGTATTTTCAGAGCAGCTCAGGAACCTAACCCGGGGTCAAGAGGTCACTGCACTCGGCCTTCAAGGACCTAACTAGCTCACAAGAACATCTTGTTTTCTGTTCTCTTCGTGATTTTACACCTTGTTTTGCACAGTTCTCCTCTGTGTGTTTGTGTGCGTGTCTGTCTATGAAACCCAATATCACGCCCATGTGTGACGTACACCCACCGGTCCACTACAAGATTCTTGTCAGTGTCACAAGAAATGGTTTACGGTGCGTGAAAAGGACACGCAAGTATAAAGCTGCAGGGAGCGTTAAACCGCGAAACAAAGAAAGATAATTTCCATACATGCTTTCACCACTATACTATACTATACTACCCATGTTGTGGTTATGGTTAGGGTTATGGTTGGTTTTAAGGTTCGCTTAATGGTTATGGTTAGGTTATAAGGTTAGGTTTTAATAAGGGTTTGTTTTTTAACGGTTTAGGTTAAGGTTGGTTTTAACGTTTGCTTAACAGTTATGGTGTGGGTATGAAGTTAGGTTTTAATAAAGGTTAGGTTAACGGTTAAGGTTAGGCTTAAGGTTAGTTTTAAGGTTCATTTAACAGTTCTGGTTAGTTTAAGATAACAGTGTGGTTAAGGTTAGATTCATGGTTTGGTTGAGGCTGTTGGAAAAGTGTGTCTCGGTAGTATCAAGGTCAAAAGCACTTGCCTACCAATGTAGCGCCCAGGGTTCGACTTCCGGGCAGGTGAACTTATACAGTTAACCACAGAGACTACGGATAGTGCCGAGGGCCATACACAGTGCATGGAGAACACCCGCCTGTGGAAACACGCAGCCCGTGGAAACACACGGCCCGCGGAAGCACCGCGATGCACAGAGCAAGCAGCCGGTTTCCTTTTTCCCATGTATACTATATTCCTTTCTGTGGACCATTCAGACCCGCCATGTTAACATACTGGACTGTTCATACCATGTCAACAGACTAGACCGTTCTTAACAGACTAGACCGTTCATACCATGTTAACGTAAGGTTATGTATATAACCAAGTTTTATGAATTCTGGTGACGCTCAGCGTCAGTCTGCACTAACCTCACTTCGTGCACATGCACTGAATACAAATTTCCACAATGTACCTTTACGTACCAACATTCGTCTGGCCACACCCCTATCCGCTTACCTTCATAAGCAGGTGTGTGGTCACCTACTCGCCTCCTTCCCAAACTTTCACCACAAGGCGAGATCAAGGGCCGCAGCGCCGTCCTGACGCTGAGCGTCACCAGAATTCATAGAACTTGGTTATATACATAACCTTACGTTCTATTTCATTCTGGCCTCCGCTCAGCGTCAGTCTGCACAAGAGGAGCTGAGCGGAAGCCAGAAGCTCGACAAATGTACCCCGCTGAGGCCCCCCACAACCATCAGACCGGGGAGGACCGAGCCCCCCGACCCTCCCTAATGGAGGGATACCCTCCCTATTGGAGGACGGGAGGGAGACGGATCCGACCGTGCGAAGAGGAACTCAAGCAACTCAACGCACAGGGTGAGCAGATCGTGGCTTGACCCCACGACTACGCACACGCACAACCCGCATGCCACCAGGGAACGAACGGAAGGAACAACCCCTGTTACTGCCTCCAAAATCACGAGGTCAAGAGCAAACGCAACCCCGTAGCAAGGCCGTAGCAGCGGAGCGCGAAGGAAGACCCAGACCCACTGAAGGGACTGGATCCTCTGGAAAAAGGGGGCCCGGAGAGGTCAATGACGCCAGGCATCAAGACCCCACCAGGCGGTCACTTAGTGACACCGCCCCCCACATCGCCAGCGTATTCGGACAGGGCCCGTCCAAGAGCGGGCTCTTTCCCCCCATTAGTACGCCGCCTGGCACACTGACCCTGCAACACAGGCAGTCAGCATGGCCGTAAGCACTCAAAGGTTAACCAACGGAAGCAGGCAGCGCACCGGTGAAAAACCAGGCAGCAGGCTGTAGACCCGAGCCTGGAGCACTGCGGACAAGACAGGCGCCAAAGGGGTCAACTGAAAACAGCACCCCGGCGGAAGGGGCGTATGCTGGCATTGTTGCGCACCATGACAAAGCCTCCATCAAAAAAAACCCACCCAGAGGGGTCGAGGCAGAGAAGGCTGACACGATTGGCAGACGTCATGAACGTGCAGGGGCACACTCAACCGGGTAACCCGGGAGTTGACTCTGCTCCAACACACCAGGGAATCAACCACCCTCTCGGTACACAGACGGTGGTTGTTCCTATAACCCCTCAAGGAAAAACTCCAAAACACACCTGCGGGTATACACCAGCTATACCGCAGCCTACGGTTTCAACAAAACATTACTTCGGACCGGGCCCGGCGGCTCGGGAAGCACACAGGGTTATCAGAGGAGGTCCAGAAGACCACCCCAACAGCCCCCTCTTCGCCATACGTGAGAGAGGAGCGAAAGAAAGGAGAACCAGTCCCTCATGATAGTTCCAGGTACAATGTGTACCCAACAAAGGGTCTCCATAACGCCTAACCCTGTGACACCCGGGCGGACCCGGCATTTTTCCCCCTGAAAAAAGCACAAGTCCCTCAGGGTACCAGAACAGCAGATCTGCATCCCCGGCGGACAACTGACCTGGACCAGCGCGACCAGAACCAGTCCTGTGCCCTAACCACGGCGACATGCCCACTCCAGAAGAGGGGGTAGGTATGCGTGTCGATCTAAAACATGAAAAGAGGGCGCCACCCAGACGGTCCCATTCGTACCGCGCTCAGTGGCCCACCCCAAGGGCGTGAGACCCCTCTACCTATGTTCTGATCTATTCCATTAACATCCCCCAGATATGAACGAGAATCCGTCGAGACCCAGTAACAGGCTCTCGGAAGAGGAAAAAATCCCCCATCCCAGTTGCCCTATAAAAACGCTGTTTTAATAACGAACAACCAAGGCGTACTAGCCTCCTGCATGATTCTCAACAGAAACACCCCGAGCCAGCACTATGTATGCGTCGAGACCCAACACATCAATGGATAGTCTAACCAGACACCAACATTGGTCCTTCAAGTCGTCTGGGAGAACGACAAGAAGTTTGTCGTGCTTCATATTCTCCACTCTTTTTATTATTAAAAAAGAAAGAAACACGACTGACATGAATCCCACGTGACGCAGCCGAGGGTAATTTTTTTTAAAAATTTTACATCCCGCCACCCTCACCACAGAGGACAGACGGAACTCCTCAGAGAGACTTCCCACGTGAGCCATAGATTGAAAAGTCACGGTAACATTGAGTCATGTGACCAACCGACTCAAGTTACACGTATATCGAGCGTAGTAGAACAGTAAATTCTTACGCTCTGCCCCGACAACTTGACAACAACAGACCCTACATACGGGTCTAAACTCACGGAAGCCGTCGTCCAATAGAAACGTGCCTAGTGACGTTTGCTATGATGGGGGGAAACCCAAGACTCAACCGCCTGTGATAGGTGCGGAGTCTGGGAAAGCTGCCTAACAGCTTGGCCCTGACCGAATGAAAAGAGAGTCCAATAACCCCCTGACCAATCAGAAGAGGGAAGGAGGGGTTTATCCGGTACCCCCTCGCAAGCCCAACCCTTGCATACGACAACAACAACAGCCATATGATACCTTCAGTAGCAATGCTAATGAATAGCGCAAGCTAATTCAATGCACGCTAGCCACAGACACATCTGTGAACAGGGTTTATAGCAAGGCCAAGTTGTGTATGTGTGAACCCGACACCCGTATCTATGTTGTAAGACACAGAAAAATCTGATAGAGAGAGAGAGCGGCTGAGCCGCGGTACGTTTTCATACAAGCATTACTGCAAACCAACACAATAGTGTTGCAGCTCAATATCACTGTTTAAGCAACAGAGCACACAACTAACCTCTACCTTTATGTGAAGATTCAGGTCGAGGCAGAAAAACCCCTTTTTCAACCGAGTGTAGGCTGCAGGCCTTGCTTAAGCTCTAACATGAATGTAACGTCAAGCCCTCCTATCAAACCCATACTAGCGAAAGATTCACACGTTGCATCCCCATCATATGTTTGGTGAATAAACACACAGTTTGTTAACAAAAAATACAGTCCCTCCCTTAGGAGGGACTCTTTATTTATTTCAACAAAATCATAGTAGGGCCGGGAAGTGAACAGGGGGGGACCACAGAGGGAGAAAGTCAATTATTTTAGCGACGCCTGCCACGAGCCGCTCGGGATTTGCCACCCCGTGGAGCCCCGGAGGGACGGTAAACGATCGGCGGCTGGTCACGACGATCCCTACCATCACCTCCGGGCGTAGATGGGCCGGCTGCAGTGGCGGAGGCGCCCTCTCTCCTCCTGGCCTTCTTCGCCGAAGGTCCAGCAGTGGCGGTGGTAGCAGCGGCGGCCACGGCGGAGGAACCTCGACGACGCGCCGGCCGTCTGACTCCACCGGCAACATCGGGCGGGGGGAAATGAGGCTGGAGCACGGAGCGCTCCTCCTGCATCTCCCTGCAGGTTGAGGTCATCATCTGCAGTGCCGACCCGAATAGTCCAGCATCGGAGAGGGGTGCCGTCAGAAGTGGAGTCCTCTTCTTCTCCGGCACACGCGCCTGCTCCAGCCAAAGGTGGCGCTGGATTAGAGTGGCCAGGGCACGCACTTTCCCAGCGGCTATAGCCTGCGGCTGAATCAGATGCAGGATGGCTCCTGCCGCCTGGGCGAGCTGATCATGCTGTAAATCAGTCAGCTCCGTGCCGCCCGTCAGTATCTCGGACATGAATCTCGCCAGCTGCGCGATGTTGGAAGTGGCAGCCAGAGATTGCGTCGCAGAGATAAATGACTGGTCACTCCAGTAAGCCAACCGCCTCACCGATTTCCCTTGAGGAACCGGCTTCCGTAACGGCTCCCACACCACCTCAGGACAAAGGAGCGCCGCCATCGGCCTATCAAGCCGAGGCACGCCCTCCTTCATGCCTTCTACCAAACCCACCACCCTCGTGACTTGCACGTAGGCGGTAGTAAGGCCCATGATGTGGGAGACCACCTGTCCCTGATGGACGTAGGCCTCCATTGAAGGGGAAAATGGGCAGACAACATCCACCCCTCTCACCGGGCGACGTTGCCATAGATGACCTATGAGATCATCAGGGATAGGAACAGGCAGTGGCTGCGGCAGCGGCACGCCGTTTGCGACTGCCGCCGCCGCCATGAGCTCGGGGAACAAAGCACGCAGTTCCCCCTGCATACTTTCCCCCTCCGAGCCCACGTCCCTCACATGCAGCAGACCACTGGTTAAGGAGCCACATTCTGATGTGGCTGATAGCAGGGCTTTTTTTTAGCTTTTTTCTTTTTGAAATATATGAGAGAAGAAAAAAGCAAGAAAAAATGTAAACACGTATCAACTTTCTTCAACTAAACAACCTCGTCAAGTGTGGGTATCTACCGAAGGCACTTCCTTGTGGTGAAAGTGAAGAAGGAGGCGAGTAGGTGACCACACACCTGCTTATGAAGGTAAGCGGATAGGGGTGTGGCCAGACGAATGTTGGTACGTAAAGGTACATTGTGGAAATTTTTATTCAGTGCATGTGCACGAAGTGAGGTTAGTGCAGACTGACGCTGAGCGGAGGCCAGAATGAAATAGAACATACTGGACTGTTCATATCATGTTAACAGACTAGACCGTTCATACCATGTTAACATACTGGACTGTTCATACCATGTCAACAGACTAGACCGTTCATACCATGTTAACAGACTAGACCGTTCATACCATGTTAACATACTGGACTGTTCATGCAGGCTACTGCTCTACTGCTGGTGTGAACAACCAGGCTACTGCTTTACTGCTGGTATGAACAACCAGACTACTGCTCTACTGCTCTACTGCTGGTGTGAACTACCAGGCTACTGCTCTACTGCTGGCAGTGGCGGCTCTGCCACTAGGGGCGCAAGGGCGCCGACCCACCTGCTGCCAGCTGCTGTTAAATCACAGAAGAAGAAAATAAAACTTTTTAGTTTTTTGTTTTATAGCCCTATAAATAATATAAACATGTTTAAAATGAATAATATTTACTCATTTTAAGTATGTTTGTATTTCCAATGCACAATATAACGTTATTATCTCAAATAAAAAAACACTCGTTTTCCTAAGCAGGAAGTGACATCACGTTTTTTTTATTTTTTCGTATTTCTCGGCCCGGGCTAGAAGCGATAGCGCTCTGAGTGCGCGTCACAGTTTGATCGCTGTATCCGTCACAGCCAATCAGTGCATAACGCGTTGTGCGTTGAAATATGACTATTATGTTGGAATCCGGGCGCGATTTGAAGCGGTCTAGCCAGTAGCGTCAAGAATTTCTGTAGCCGCATTTCGCGGAGACGCTCTCTGATTGGCCGACGCCAGTATTTTTGTCCGTAGCAGAATTTCACAGAGACGATCTCTGATTGGCCGAATCCAATTTCTAATGTTCCAATTCTAGCTTATTCCGGCTAGGTTGGTTCCTAGGTTGGTCCTAGGTTGTTTGTCTTAGAGCGTGCCGTGACTGCAAGTTCTTTAGACTGTTAAGCTTAGGCACTCTTTCAAAGTTGGTTAAGGTTAGAGTTTGTCTTAGAGCATGGCGATAGAACGCCAGGTAGTTTGCAGTCTGTTCGAGCGGAAATGGACAAAGGAATGAAGTACTTGTGACTGTTGTGTGGTGCTGCTAACAAGCTAACACTTGGCTAACAAGCTATATGGCGGATGCAGTCTGGACACAGTGGACAGTGGTCTATCAACAGTGGATTATACACTTTATCAAGGCAAGCCCTGGACGTGTCAACTAAACAGTGAGTCTCTCTCTCGCTCTCTCTCTCTCTCTCTCTCTCTCTCTCTCTCTCTCTCTCTCTCTCTCTCTCTCTCTCTCTCTCTCTCTCTCTCTCTCTCTCTCTCTCTCTCTCTCTCTCTCTCTCTCTCTCTCTCTGTGGTTAACGTTAACGTTTGTAAATAGTTTTTTTTAGGAGCAGTACTGTTAGGCTACTGCTGGCCATTCATGAAGCGAGACATTGCTGATTGTTTATTTATTTTATAACACAAGACTATGACTACCAACTGCCTAGCCAGCCGTGTATCAATCTTGGATGCAATAATAACGTTACCACACTGACTGTGTCGATGGCTCATTGATTTAACTACTGCAGCTCTCTCGGATTGAAAATACGTGGATTATGGCTTGTTCAATATCGTCTATGTTTGAATGAATGAATGAATGAGAACTTTATTAACAGATTGCAGAATGGGTACAATACAGTACGGCTCAATACACACAATTGTTAAGGGGATGCAGACCAGAGAAAGACGTTTGTCTTGTTTACATCAGGGTCCCAGATTTTCGATTCATATCGATAGTTTAATAGCTAGCCTTGGCTCGTTTAACAATATATGCAAAATATGTGTACAGCCCTGTACTCATACTGAAGTTATTCTTGGTATATAATAGGTCTGATTGTGTAACGAATCGATTCCACGTCGCGCTGTGTGTGAGAGAGAGAAGGAGAGAGGGAGAGATCTGCCTGTGTTTGGAGACGGGGCGAGTTTTGTTTCTAACTTTTCTATTTATATATTGTGTTTCAAGTTGTGAATTAGAGTCTAGACTATACTTTATTTGACTGGTTGTGTGTTGTTGTAGTAACAGCTGAGCGACTCGTTCATAAGAGCCGATTCATTGCCGTGAGCGTGAGTCGAATCGCTCATGTCTTGCCATGAGTCTGTTGCGTGGTACTGTACTGTACATGTTTGCAAAATGTTTGGTATAGCGCCCCTAGTGGCGAAGCACCCACCGGCCGCCACTGACTGCTGGTGTGAACTACCAGGCTACTGCTCTACTGCTCTACTGCTGGTGTGAACTACCAGGCTACTGCTCTACTGCTGGTGTGAACAACCTGGCTACTGCTGGTGTGAACAGCCAGACTACTGCTCTACTGCTGGTGTGAACAGCCAGGCTACTGCTCTACTGCTGGTGTGAACAACCTGGCTACTGCTGGTGTGAACAGCCAGACTACTGCTCTACTGCTGGTGTGAACAACCAGGCTACTGCTTGACTGCTGGTGTGAACAACCAGGCTACTGCTCTACTGCTGGTGTGAACAACCAGACTACTGCTTGACTGCTGGTGTGAACAACCAGGCTACTGCTCTACTGCTGGTGTGAACAACCTGGCTACTGCTGGTGTGAACAACCAGGCTACTGCTCTACTGCTGGTATGAACAACCTGGCTACTGCTGGTGTGAACAACCAGGCTACTGCTCTACTGCTGGTGTGAACAGCCAGGCTACTGCTTGACTGCTGGTGTGAACAACCAGGCTACTGCTCTACTGCTGGTGTGAACAACCAGACTACTGCTCTACTGCTGGTGTGAACAACCAGGCTACTGCTCTACTGCTGGTGTGAACAACCTGGCTACTGCTTGACTGCTGGTGTGAACAACCAGACTACTGCTCTACTGCTGGTGTGAACAACCAGGCTACTGCTCTACTGCTGGTGTGAACAACCTGGCTACTGCTTGACTGCTGGTGTGAACAACCAGACTACTGCTCGCATGTGAATTTTCGTATTTTCTCCGCTTCAGCCCTGGTCTGTTCCCGGCGTGAGGGTGTTTGGGCGTGAAGAATACACACGGAGGTCGTGGGACCGGCGTTGAGGATGTCACGCAGGGGGCATGAGAATGCATTGGTGTGTGTGTCATGTTTGGGGTGAACAGGATATTTCTCACTTCAGTACTCGTCCCTCTGTCTAAATAAGGTGTGGTAACCCCTGGCTTAACAGAGACCAGTTGACACAAGGCTGTTTAAGGTTCTGTTTGGCCTCAGCCCTGTCTTGTCAGCGGCTGGGTGTTGAGTGATGCTTGGCCTAGTGGAACACTGGGAGTTAAAGGGGCACTTCACTTCCGTTGTCACGTCTACGTTAGAAGGTTCGATTCTCAAAATCCATGTGTGCACGTGAGACCGTGCACCCTGGAAGGGTTAAAGGGGCACTTCACCAAAAAAACGATGCTGATTTATTTTCCACATAATCTCACACACGTCCGAAAACTTTATTTAGTTTGACCGTTATTGAGAGTAGATGAGTTTGAATATGGCCATCAGTGATCATCTGGGACATTGAATCCCTGTGTTGTGTTGATTACAGCTCAATGAAATGATAAGGTAACAGTCACTATAAGACAATGGGTCAAATTCACAAAGGGATTGCGTAGCTTTTTCTGACACTATGCCGGCGCAAATAGCTCTGAAACACAGTTTGCTATTCACAAAGGAAGCGCAACGGGTGAAATGAGGTGGTAACTTTGTTGCCCTTCAGCATTGCGGTGGTATTTGCGGGGAATTAAATGAGGTAATATGGGCGGAACATGTGCCCCTTTCTATGCAAATGAGCCTCATCCAAAAACACTCCCAATTCACAAAGGTTGACACTAATTGCACCGCGCAGTTAAAGCGACGCTATTTACGTCTTGAGAGATTTGGTGGTAACTATAAGCGCATTTATAAAGGGGTGTCATTGCCAGTGTCTAGGGTGATCATGGCAGCAGTAATTGTTGCCAGGCGAAGGCATCGTAATGCCAGGCGTGCTCGTGAAAGAATATTTCTAAGGAGAATATCACTTTTTGATTTAAGCGAGACCGAAATCATCCGGAGACACAGGTTGCCAGCTCAAGCAATTCTTGATATACTCGATGAAATCAAGGATGATATTGAGGCAGCCACCCAGTGATCCCATGTAATCTTATTTATTATTTAAATACTGTTATGTAAGATGAATAGATCTGTAGGCCTGGGCTACAATTTTTTTTAAATTAAATTCAACCTGCTTTATTGTAATATACAACATGATAAAACTGACTCGATCTGCTTCGCGCTGCGTAGGGCTTGCAGCTCGATAACCATTTATAGGCAGTGTTTTAATAAAATCATGTTATTCAGCAGTAGGCTATTATGAGCAAACGAAATTCGTTAGATTGGACATTTTGATTAATTATATCAAGCAGAGAACTGAAATATTCGGCACTACTGATAAATTATTTCAGAACACTGCCTATTGAATAACATGACAAATGAGTGCATGAAAAAATCTTGAGGTTATTTACCTAACAAAAAAATGCTTCAAATACTTGCATGAATAGAACAATTAGATTGGACATTTGAATATGTCATCATGCAGCACAAGCACAATACAACGAAAATATTTATTTATCCCAAATGAACATTCCAACGGCCGGTCTGCAGGCAGTCAGCCCATGCACGTCGCAATACATTAACAGCCGTCTATTATAATCACATTTAACATTTTAAGCATTTTATGAGCAAACGGAATTTGTTCGATTGGACATTAGAAAACAGTCTCGAATGGCCAAAACATGTCTGGAGATTATAGCTTGCTAACGTTACCAATTCACTTTTTTTTTCACCAGTTAACCTGAAAGGAGTGCTGATCAGCAGTAATGCAACATCATGATTGTCGATTGATGGGAGTATCGATAAATAGACAAATTTGTTTATGTAGGCTATATTAAGCAGCACATATAAATGACAAACTAACTTAGTTAATTAATAACTAACATAAATAGCATGGTAAAAATACATAGGTTATTGATCAATAAATGTATTGATAAATTCATTTATATTACAAATGATACACCAGGGGCGGTCAGGTGGCGTAGCGGAGATTGCGTTCGTCACCAACGCCGGAGAAGCTGGATTCGCCTGTTCGAATCCAGCTCCCGGCGTTGTCACCAGCTTGGCTGGCCGTTCACACTAATACAATTGGCAGTATTAGAGGGTGGGAAAGCTGGAGGGGTGGGTCCGGGTTGTTGTAAACAGCGACTCCTACAGTTCGGTCGGGGCGCCTGCTCAGCGCGGATAGGATCTAAGGGGGGTAGTGTGATCTTTCCACACGTTACACCCTCTCAGTGAGAGTCCGCGCTGCCAGGTGAAAAGAAGCGTTGATTGGCTAGACGTGTGTCGGAGGAAGCACGTGATAGCCTCCACTCTCCCAGACCGACTGTGGGGGGTAAGTGCGCAGCGAAGGGGGATTGGGAATTGGCATAACGACTAACATTGGGATGGGAGAAAATCGGAGGAAAAAGATAAATAAAAAAATAATAATAATAATAATTATACACCAGTAGTTATTTCCTCATTGTGAACTTGCTGCGCGATTGTCGCTCGAAAATCTCCTGCTTTGTGGGTTCTCTCATTCATAACAATGGAAGCAATAACATTCTATCGGTCGCCTGGCAAGAATCGCCCGGATTTAAGAGCTTCCCTCTCCCTCATTTCGGGTTTATTTGTCCCCCTTCCTGATATCTGCCAACAGCGCTGCAAGGTGCAAACTTGTTACGAATGCGCTTTGGTGGCATGATGAATGGAACCCAGTTGCAGATGAAGCACGATCACGAGAGCTTGAATTGAGCAGACAGGAGACGGCGTTGT
>NC_140179.1:49850826-49895316 GCF_963971535.1 Notolepis coatsorum | reverse complement strand
TGTACTACTACTACTACTACTACTACTACTACTACTACTACTACTACTACTACTACTACTACTACTACTACTACTACTACTACTACTACTACTACTACTACTACTACTACTACTACTATAATAACCTTGTATCTGTTTTGAATTATTAAGACTACAGAAATCCCTTTCATAGACAGTGTCGGAGATCTCTATACGTGAGTTGAAGTGCCATGTGGGTGATCCGCCACTAGGGGCAGAGTGGCTAACAAAGAGTGAGTCAGCGACTTTTACCAATTTCTTTAAATGTGAGAAGATAAAAGCAACAGGAAGGGAGATAGGAAACCCAACCTGAGAATCACAAAACGGTTCTAGTTAAATGTAGTTATATAGCGTACTTGGCCATCACGTCCCGCTCTTAAGCCTATTCTCGAAGACACTCTGATGTCACGAGACCGCCGCCATCTTGGTATAGGGGGACCATACGGATTTCTACCATCAAATGCATGCGTTGAGGTCCGTTTTTATTACATGTTTTATCACATTCTTGTTCATTTCATAACAATTTCATACGATTTGTTTTGAAAATATTGAGGCCAACATGGCATTTCACTATTTCGAAAGCCTTTCTGGTGATTCTAAGGCGAGATATTAGTCAAAGATCTCCCCCTGATTGACTTGACATAATGTCCATACAAAACACATACAGACATGGCCAACTCTCGAATACCCAAATTGAAGCTGATGTGTTACGTTTTGTACTAATAACAAACACAGAAATCCAAATCGCAAGTTTTATATAATACCAGCTGATGCATCACGGAGGAAAAGGTGGCTGGTGGCTAACGTTCGGCTAACTCGCTCTGTGTTGTGGTCATGGTAGCTACATGCTAAGCTAACGTTAATTACATAATATCGAACCGATAGGAGCTTATCTTATCTAATCTTACCTGGTGGTACCACGTGTGCCACTACCCGATCAAACATCCACGTAAGATTAGATAAGATAAGCTCCTATCGGTTCGATATTATGTAATTAACGTTAGCTTAGCATGTAGCTACCACAACCACAACAGCAGAGCGAGTTAGCCGAAAGTTAGCCACCAGCCACTTTTTCCTCCTTGATGGTATAAAACTTGCGATTTGGATTTCTGTTTTTGTCATTAGTACAACGCGTAACACAGCAGCTCTTTGGCATTGTGAAGGACTGAAGAAAATTCCGCTTGATAGTCTTTAATTTGACGCTTTAACGATCCGTTTCTGCACTAAATTAACCGTACACAATGTACCAGGCGGGGCAGTTTCCCCCCACGCTGCAGTTGCCTAGCAACAACAGACAGGAAGTTGACTTCGAGAATCGAGATATACCTCATCTCATGTACCTACTGTACTCCACCAACGAAAAAACAAATACGCCCATCACCTGCCGGGTCCCGCCCCTATGGAGGCGTAGCCTATAAGACACTAGGCATGGTCACCAAACACTCTTCCTCTATTTCGTTTCCATCATAACGGTCGCAATGCGCCTTATGTAACTAGTTGTTATGAAAAGATTAGAGAAATTGCGTAATGTTGAAAGCTTACCGGAGGTTTGCTTACCCTTGGAATCTTCGGGGCATGTTTCAGCGACACGTCGGGCCTATGTTGATGTTTCCTCGTCTGGTGGCAGCAGACCAAGGAGCAGCGTGCAAGGTTTGGCTATCAAGCCGGCTTGTACACAGGTAGGCCCTGTGTCATCAGGCATTGATGTTGGTGTTAGTAATCAGGGCCGCCTCAGGGGGTGTGCGAGCAGTGTGGTCGCACAGGGACTCGCGGGAAGGGGGGCCTCGCAAAAAAAAAAAAAAAAAATGTATTCTTTTTTTTATTCTTTTTTATTATTTTATTTTTTATTTTTTGCGAGGCCCCCCTTCCCGCGAGGCCCTTTTTCATCACAGACCTCAAATCTAGTTTTGCTTATATGCTTATATATTTCACATTAGACACGTTTGTAGAATGTGTCTGACTTGTTCCTGGCTCTGCGGCTCTACAGCAGACACTCACTATTGGAGCTCTGGGGCTCTGCAGCAGACATATATTGGTTTCAACGAAGGGAGGGGTTACATCATGTGTACGCCGGCGTGCGTCAGCTGCGTTTGACTATTTTGCGCGTGCAGCTTTGGAGGTTATGCTTAGTTATGCCAGCCAAGACGAAGAGGACGGTCATTCTGCAGATGGACTGAAGATGAAAGTTGTTGCATGTTAGACAGTTCAGTCAGGCTAGCCATGTCGGCTTAGCTAAAGGCAGGGACAGCTAGTTAGCTTTAGCTACGTTATAATATCGAGTGCTAACGTGTGGTTCAGTCGGGATAGCCATGATGATGTCGGCTAGTAGCTAGCTTAGCTAAAGGCTAACTAGCGTTAGCTAACCTAGAGAAAGCGTGTGCAGCATTGTTATGCCAAGATGAAGAGGACGGTCATTCGGCAGATGAACTTCGTCAACTCCACGCGGTTGTCTCCATCCTCTTGGACGTTTGGTGAGTTTTTAATGCACTCTATTCTATTCCCGCCGTGGATATATCTCTCTCTCTCTCTCTCGGGAGCCAAACGGGCCGGCTAGCTGTTGTAGCTAATGTTATATTGAGCCAAAGCGGGCCGGCTAGCTAACGTAGCTAACGTTATATTGAGCCAAACGGGCCGGCTAGCTGTTGTAGTAGCTAACGGTGTCTGGCCTGGTGTCAGTACCTGGCTACTCTATTTGCAGTTAGCCTATTTAGCTGATGTCTGCCATTGGCTCCTTGCTACTTTGTTTTCTCTGGTATAGACCCTCTTCTCTTTGGATTTAAGTGTTGATCTTTGTCCTTTTGGATCTATGTATATTCATGTTGCCTTTGTGAAGTTATCTTTTCCTTCTGTTTTGTTCTTCCATTAAAAGTTGAATATCCTTTAGGGGCTCATCTTTGCTTATCTCTCTCATACATGCTCTCTCTCTAACACACACACACAGACATGCTCTCTCTCTCTAACACACAAACACACATGCTCTCTCTCTCTCTCTCTCTTTCTAACACACACAGACATGCTCTATATCTCTCTCTAACACAAAATGACATGCTCTCTCTCTCTATATTTCTCTCTCTTTCTAACACACATACATGCTCTCTTTCTAACACACACACACAAACAGACATGCTCTCTCTCTCTCTATCTCTCTCTTTCTAACACACACAGACATGCTCTATCTATCTCTCTCTCTTCAATTCAAATGGGCTTTATTTCACATTCTTGTATTTCTCCCAGTATGTATGGGAGTTTTGAGTTATTGTCGATGTTTTCAAAGTCTCTTTGGGTGTTTGCAATTTGTGGGAAGTATGTCTTGGTATAGTGGGCAGGTTGTTAAGAAGTGGAGCTCGGTTTCCACCTCATCTTGTGTGCAGTGGGTCTGTCTTCGCTTGGGAGCCAGGTCTGCCTATGGCGGCAGCCTTTCTCGATGGCTAGGCTGTGCTCGCTGAGTCTGTACCTAGTCAAGGATCTTCTTAGTATTGGGTCAGTCACAGTGCTCAGGTATTCTGCCACTGTGTACTCTCTGTTTAGGGCCAAATAGCATTTCAATTTGCTCTGGTTTTGGGTTGTTTCTTTCCAATGTGTCTCTCTCTCTCTCTCTCTGGCCTTGCTCTGGTGGAGGGTCAGGGGCATTGCCGGGTCTGTGCAGCGATAACACTGTATATTGACTGTAGAACGGGAGCTCTCTCTCGCTCTCTCTCTTGCTATATGTTGACTGTATCATGCCCAGCCTCGGGCAGCGCTATTATTTAAGAATATGTTGACTGTATGAAAAAAAAGGGAAAAAAAATTATATATATATTTTTTTTACCTTTTAGGGGGGGGGGGGGGGGGGATGCGTATTTTCACATCCCGATTTTCCCTCCTCACAGGAAGTTCCTGCGGTTCCTGTTTCAGGGCGTAGCGTACAAGTACCAGAGGTTGCCGTTAGGCTATTCTCTGGTTCCCAGCACATTCACCAAGTGCGTAGCGACTGCGCTGGAGCCTCTACGTCGTCGGGGAATACGGGTTCTATTCTATCTCGACGACATTCTACTCCTCAGTCGTTCGGAGGAGGTTGCCAGGTCTCATACCAGGCTGGTGGTGGAATTCCTCACCAGGCTGGGTTTTGCTGTGAACTGGAAGAAGAGTACACCTCTTCCCAGTCAACAGGTGGAGTACTTGGGCTTGACGTTGAGGTCAAGGCCCATGATTGTAACCCTCTCTAACCTTCGCACGCTCAGGGGTTTCCGTCTGGGAGGGACGGTCACGGCGCTGCAAGTGATGTGCCTGCTCGGTATGATGGCATCTGCTCACACGGTGGTTCCTCTTGGCCTCCTCTTCATGAGGAGGATACAGAGGTGGTTTTTCTCTATGGGAATAGATCCGGTGAGGGACAAATGGAAACGGTTGACAGTTCCTTTGTCGATATGGGGAGATCTCGCCCATTGGAGGAGGCTGGGTATACTCACCATTGGGGTCCCCATGGGCAGCAGGCGCTCACACGTCACGGTCTTCACCGACGCCTCTCTCACGGGTTGGGGAGGGACGTGTCGGACCCACGCAGTGGGGGGCAGCTGGACGAAGGTCCATGCTGGCCAGTCTACCCCGCACATCAATGTGTTGGAATTGAAGGCGGTCCTCCTGGTCCTCAAACGGTTCCACCACCTGGTGGTAGGCGAGCACGTTCTGGTCAGAACGGACAGCATGACGGCAGCGGCGTATATCAACAGGCAGGGTGGGACTCGTTCCATCCGCCTGCACCGGGCGGCGGTCGAACTTTGGCTATGGGCATCTCGCAGGCTGCGCAGTCTGAGGGCGCTCCACATCCCTGGTGCAGAGAATGTGGGCGCGGTTACGACGAGTGGGAACTCCGCCCCGACATAGTCAGGCAGATCTGGGATAGTTTCGGGGAGGCCTCGGTAGATCTGTTTGCGAGCCGACGCTCTCACAAGTGCCCCTTGTGGTTCTCGGTTAGTCGAGCAGATCATCTCCCCTTGGGGGTGGATGCCTTCTCGATCTTTCCATGGCCGCCCGGTCTTCTGTACGCCTTTCCTCCTGTACAGCTGTTGGGTCAGCTGTTGGAACGGATACGGAGGGAGCGCAGGACGGTGATCCTGGTCGCGCCGGACCGGGGCACGGCAGTGTGGTTCCCGGTCTTGATCCAGCTACTGGTCGCTCCGCCTTGGGTTATTCCTTGGTCAGCGACGGCCCTCTCTCAGCAACACGGGTCGCTGTTCCAGTGCCCGGTGTTGAGCCAACGCCTGTTGGTGTGGATGGTAAGAGGGTAAGTCTGGAGAGGATGGACCCTTCTGTGGTTAATACCATCCGGAATGCGCATGCTCCCTCCACTGTCGCGCTTTACGCGGGCAGATGGCGTATGTTCCAAGAGTGGTGTAAGGCGGGGGGCCGGGACCCAGTCTCCTGCCCCCTGGATGCTGTCCTTGGTTATCTCCAGTCTCTCCTTGGTCGACTGTCGGCTTCGACGGTGAGGGTATATGCAGCAGCTATATCCTCCTATCATGAGGGGTTTGAGGGGGATGTCTTGTTCAGCCACCCTCTTGTGAGGCGTTTCCTGCTTGGCGCTCGACGTGTTAAGCCGGTGCAACGCTCTTTGGCTCCGAGTTGGGATCTTCAATTGGTCCTCGGTCGGTTGTCCTTGGCCCCGTTTGAGCCGCTTGAGCAAGGGCCGTTGGGACAGCTGTCTTTCAAGACCGCGTTCTTGCTGGCTGTCACCTCCGCTAAACGCGTGGGTGAGCTCTGTGCTCTTTCGGTACGTCCAGAGTGCCTGTCTTTTCGTTCCGATTGCGGTGCCACTCTGCGGCCTAATCCTGCTTTCGTGCCTAAAAATATCCGGAGTTCCTTCCGCTCCAGGGATATTGTGGTTCAGGCGTTTCATCCGCCTCCTCACGCTAGTGAGTTAGATGCAGGCCTTCACCTGTCAGGTCCGTGCTTTGGGAATTTACCTCAGCTGTACTCAGGACCTCAGGGTTACCGATCAGCTTTTTGTCTGTCACGGTGGTTCTCGTGCCGGTAAGGCACTATCGAAACAGCGCCTGTCCCATTGATTGTGCGAGGGCATTGCCCTCTGCTACACGTTGGCCGGGCTGGATCCCCCTGGGGGCGTCAGGGCGCACTCCACTTGTGGGATGGCTGCCTCTGCCGCTCTGCTGGGTGGGGCCTCGGTGGAGGACATCTGTGCTGCAGCTTCATGGTCCTCCCCGGGCCCCTTTGTAAGGTTTTACCTCATGGACATGACCGGGGGTTCTGTCTCCCAGGCGGTTCTGGGGTCTGTGGCCTTTCCTGCTTCCCGTCCTTTGGTAGGGTAGCAGGAGTGTGTGGGTATGGGCCACAGTGTGTTAGGTCACACGTGGTTCCGCCTGTGCTGTGTGTTCAAGGGGTTCTAGTTCCCTCTTGCTCGCACTCAGGTGGAGTTGACTGCGCCCCCCCTTCATTAGGAAGGATGGGGTGACGGGACTCCCCAACCCCTTGATGTGGGCTTACGGGTCCTCAGGGGGTACATCTGTCGGGCCTCGCGTCTGCTCTACCCCATATCTCGATAGGCTTAAGAGTGGGACGCGATGGCCAAGTACGCTATATAACGACAGGTTATGTATATAACCTAGTTATATGAGTACTGGCTAAGCGTCCCGCTCTTAACGGCCCTGAGTTCCCTTTTGAGGAATCTTTTCCTGGAAACGGGTTTTTTGGCGAGGAAGAGTGTTTGGTGACCATGCCTAGTGTCTTATAGGCTACGCCTCCATAGGGGCGGGACCGGCAGGTGATGGGCGTATTTGTTTTTTCGTTGGTGGAGTACAGTAGGTACATGAGATGAGGTATATCTCGATAGGCTTAATAATAGTTAATATAGTTAGGATGGAACACCAAGCTCCTTCACACACACACACACACACACACACACACACACACACACACACACACACACACACACACACACACACACACACACACACACACACACACACACACACACACACTCACAGAGACCAACACTTGACACCATGTGAAACAGCTATATCTGCATCTGCTTTAGCTTCAGGCTCTGACAGGAGAAAGAAACACAACAGAACAGAACAGAACAGAACAGAACAGAACAACAGAACAACAGAACAACAGAACAGAACAGAACAACAGAACAACAGAACAGAACAGACCAGAACAGAACAGAACAGAACAGAACAACAGACAGAACAACAGAACAGAGCAGAACAGAACAGAGCAGAACAACAGAACAGAGCAGAGTAGAACAACAGAACAGAGCAGAGTAGAACAACAGAGCAGAACAAAACAGAGTAGAACAGAACAGAGTAGAACAGAAAAGAACAGAACAGAGTAGAACAGAACATAGCAGAACAGAACAGAACAGAACACACAGAACAGAACAGAACAGAACAAAACAGAACAGAGCAGAACATAACAGAACAGAACAGAACAGAACAGAACAGAGTAGAACAGAACAGAACAGAACAGAACAGAGTAGTACAGAACAGAACAGAACAGAACAGAACAAAGCAGAACAGAGCAGAACAGAACAGAACAGAACAGAACAGAACAGAACAGAGAAGAACAGAGCAGAACAACATAACAGAACAGAGCAGGAGAGAACAGTATAGAACAGTATAGAACAGTATAGAACAGAACAGAGCAGAACAGAGCAGAACAACAGAACCGAACAGAGCAGAACAGAGCAGAACAACAACAGAACAGAGCAGAACAGAGCAGAACAACAGAACAGAACAGAGTAGAAGATAACATAACAGAGCAGAGCAGGATAGAACAGAACAGAACAGTATAGAACAGAACAGCAGAACAGAGCAGAAGTAAGTAAGTAAAACTGTGAGGATTTGCCCATTCCCGCCACACGCTTCAAGGTACTGTGAGGAGGATTGGCTCATTGCCACCACACGCTTCTAGGTCAAGTACCAATTGCCGTCATGCACCTGTCGGTTGTTTGTAATCAGCGCCCAGAGCCCTTCATATACTCGGGTCTTTCTGTCAATCGTTGTCGGGTCGTTTTGGATTTCCACTGCTACTGCGTGTTCCCCCCGTTGTTGTGCCTCGTCTGTTTTTCTTCAGGACGTCTATGGAAGTCGCCGCTGTTGTGTATCTCTATCATCCGTTGGAGCTGTGCCTCGTTGCCCGCTTTGCGCATTTGTGCTTTGGTGAGTTTTTGGAACGAACCTTTTGGATTCTCTGTTTTTTGTGTGTTTGGATAACACTGAAGATTTGCCGTTTTTGTTTTGTACTGGACTCAGCTAAACTTGTGTGTTGGTAACACTGAAGATTAAGTCACGTGTGATTGTACTGGGCTCAGCTAAACTTGTGTGTTGGTAACACTGAAGATTAAGTCACGTGTGATTATACTGGACTCAGCTAAGGAGGACTGGACTGCCTCTGTATCCCGTTGGCTTGTTTATTGACCACTCTCTCTCCATTCCTCCCGAGTTGGATCCTGGAGTAGCTGCAGAGCCGCAGAGGCAGTGGCGCTACGCCGCTTCACCATCTCAATACCGGGACGATCTGCGGAGCCGCAGACAACTCTGCCAAGAACATTCTCCCCTTTGTTGTTCTTATTGTTATTTCGCTCATTCCTGTTTCAGAAATAAATACGCCCTAGTCTTTGGCTAACTCTGAACTACCTGTCTGTGCCGTGCTGTTGGGGTCGGTTTCAAACCATAACAAAAACTCTTATAGTGCCCTTCTCAGCACGAGTGCACAGTGCTTTACAACAGTAATATATAATATCAATAAAATACAGTAAGGGGAAACATTTGAAGAAAATAATAAAATATAAAATTAGCTAAAACAACAGAATAGACAACAAAAAACAAAGATGCCTTTAAAAATAAGTTCAGAGGGAGCGGTTTTCATTTTCAAGGGGAGGGCGTTCCAGAGCTGTCACCACGAATGCTCGGCCCCCTTTTGATTTTAGGCTGGTCCTGGGCACCACCAGGAGCTCCTGGTCGGATGACCGCAGTGACCGGCTAGACGGAAGTGGGTGGATGAGCTTACTGATGTAGGACCTTGAAATTGATCCTGAAATGTAACGGGAGTCAGTGCAGGGAAGCTAGGATGGGGGTAGGGTGACCAGGTCAAAATGGTTCAGTCGCAGGACAGCATCACTGCTTTTGCGGGACAATGCAGGACACGTAGGTGAAAAAAAAAAAATTATTTTCTTTTGCTAATTAAAACGAAAGAAATGTATTTATTATTTAAATGCCTTTATTTCATATTCGACGCAGACGGTAGGCTATATATAGCACATTTTGTTATTAATCTTATTAAACTGTATAGATGCTTCACCAATCACCTTCTCAGCCGCTACTGTCTATGTCACCAACATCTTTATTTAATCACACTTTCATCATTAAGCCGGTACTGTTACCTTCTCAGCCGCTACTGTCTATGTCACCAACATCTTTATTTAATCACACTTTCATCATTAAGCCGGTAACCATCAATCTTGGTATCCAAGCTGATAAAATCACTCCATTAATAGAAAGAGCAGGAGCTAAGTCTTTTCAGCCATCTTTTCCTGAGCATTATTAGCAGTGAAGTGTAGAAGAGAGGAGACGGAATGCAATGGTTGATCTTCACAATATAATAATGTTTTTATTGTGAATAGCAGATCACTCAGTTGCTCATATAACAAAAAGGGTGAGACCCAAAGTCTCCACAAACCCTATATAACATAAAGGAAAAGGCTGACAGCACAGTCTCTGCAATATGTGTCTGGTGAACCCACAAATTTTTTTAAACAATGCAGAGTCCAGTTTGCTGCTGATATTAAGAGCCTCAGCTGCTTCGCGAAGCTCTTGGAAGCTGAATGCTCTCTTCTTGAGAGCCAAGCATGACACCTGTTTCAGGTAATTCTGATCAGAGAAATCAAACCATTTGTCTAGGTAAGCGAGCGCTCTCTGATAGAAAATAAAAAAGTCCTGTTCGATCGCAGCAACCTGTGCGGTAGGAAACCTCTGCACTGGTCTCGAATCCAAAATAACGGTCCTTTGATCGTTGTTCAAGTTTCAGTCTTAGACTGGTCATGAGCTGGAAAAGCTCACAGACAGTTGTGTGATGTCATCCCCCTCAACTTCAAGCACTGCGTCGTAAAAAAGCTTTAGGCTATTCTGCAGAAACATCAGGTATGACTGACGTCACACACACTGTAAGAGCCAAAGCTATATATATTTTGGTTATTGTATTATATGAATGTTTAATATTGATGGGATTTAAAGAGAGTCATTGAACCGTCGTATTTGTCATAATAGGGCATTCTAGAACCTAGAACCTTCTAGAACGTTTGTTGTGATGTCATAATCGATCTTTCTAGAACGTAAAACAGTCCGGAACGTTTGGGGGTGATGTCATAGTAGTCTTTCTATAACGTAAAACATTCTAGAACCACAGGATGACGTCATGATAGAAAGTACTGGAACCTTCGTGATGTCACCGTATATGAGGTCATAACTAAACATTCTAGAACATTTGGGTCTCTCTATATAAGCAGACGTTTCCTCAGGACGGCAGTTTTGCATCTTCAACCAGACTGAACCGGACTGAACGGATGGACTCAACAATGGACGGAAGCCAGGAGCCAGCGCGTGGATTTACAGCTGTCACCTTACGAAGGAATTTTCATGTGTCGAGTCGGCGGTAATTTTGGAGACTGGGAAAATACAGTTTTCTTACCTTGTAGTAGAGAGAGTCATTGAACCGTCGTATTGGTCATAATAGAGCATTCTAGAACCTAGAATCTTTTAGAATGTTTGTGGTGATGTCATAATGGATCTTTCTAGAACGTAAAACAGTCCGGAACGTTTGGGGGTGATGTCATAGTAGGACTTTCTAGAACATAAAACATTCTAGAACCACAGGATGACGTCATGATAGAAAGTTCTGGAACCTTCGTGATGTCACCGTATGATGTCACGGCCGAACATTCTAGAATCTTTGGGTCTCTATATAAGCGGGCATTCCCTTTTGCTGTGGAAAGATGTTGTGAAGATGGGTGGTGGAAAGAAGAAGAAGAAGAAGGGAGAGGAAGAACGGCAAATGGAGATACGAATTTCCAGAACGACAGATATTCGCGATCAGTGGAAGGGTAAGGGGTCGGGTGAGAGTAGGGGGGAGGAGAGTGGGGGAGAAGGGAAGAAAGTGCGGGACGATAGCTCAAGTGGAAGAAACGATGGTGACATGAAGGGGAGTGACAACAAGTGGTGGGAATTGATGAGCCTTGACGAGCTGAAGACGCGTGACGACGGGTGGGAATTGTTGAGCCTTGACGAGTATAACTCGGTCTTGGCGAGAATGTCGTCGCGAGCTAAAAAGGAGCTGCAAGCAAGGAGCGACAGCGATAGGGGTGAGAATAGCCAGGGCAAAGAGTCGGGTGGTGACAGAATGGAGTATAGTGGGGAGGAGAGGGAGAGTGAGAAAGAAGAGATTGAGAGGGAGGTGTGGGAAACGGCGGGGAAGAAGAGGAAGAAACAGACGGAGAGGAACGACAGCGATGGGGGTGAGAGTAGCCAGGGCAAGGGTAAGGGGTCGGGTGGTGCCGTGGAGAGTAGGGGGGAGGAGAGTGGGGAAGAAGGGGGGAAGAGGAAGAAAGCGAGGGACGATAGCTCAAGTGGGCCGGGAGGCGAGGGTGCTGGAAATGATGTGGCAAAAGAGGAAGTGATTCATATAGTGGTCAGGCTTGAGGGGGAGAGGGGAGAGGGGAAAGTAGGTAGGCTCGAGTGGCCCAAACTCATTGTCGAGCAATTAGGGGAGGTAAAGTACGCAAGAGTTTTGTGGGATGGGAATCTGGCCGTAGGGTGTGGTAGTGAGGGGCAGGTGGAGAGGGCTAGGAAGATGGGGAGCATTGGTGGGGTGGGTATAAGTAGGGTGGCAAGAGTAGGGGAGGGGGGATGTAAGGGGGTGATAGCTGGGGTACCGGTCGAGGTTACAGTAGAGCAGCTGGTGGAAAAGCTAAAGGAGATCGGGCGTAATGGCATAGTTAAGAGTGCAGAAAGGATGAAGAGGGGAGCAGAGAGGGCAGTGACGGAGACGGTAGTGATTACGTTTGAGGGTGGGGTTGATCCTAGGGAGGTGTTTGTAGGGCGTAGGATGTATAGGGTTAGGGCATTTGTCCAGAATCCTCTTAGGTGCTATAGGTGCCAGGAGTTTGGCCATATAGCTACCACGTGTAGGAAGGGGCTGAGGTGCGCTAGGTGTGGCGGGGAACATGAATATGGGAAGTGTGGAGAGGGAGTGAAGCCGAAGTGCTGTAGTTGTGGTGGGGAGCATAGTGTAGCGTTTAGGGGGTGTGAGGTGATGAAGAAGGAGGTCGCGGTTCGGAGAGTGAGAAAGGAGGGTAAGTTGTCGTATGCTGAGGCGGTTAGCAGGGTAGGACAGGGCAGTCAAGAAAGGGTGCAGGGGGTGGAAGGAGGGCATGTGGTAGAGAGGGTAGAGCAGGTGGAAAGAGAGAGGGGAAGGGAGGAGAAATTAGGTATTGTGGCCTTCGTGGCAGGGGTAGTTACTGGTATGGCAGAGGCTAAGGGTAAAACAGCGATGGTGAAGATGATTGTTAGGATAGCGGTTCAACATCTGGGATTGGAAGGTCTGGGCTGGGAGGAGGTGTATAGCGAATTGGCTGAGGGGGCTGAGAGGGACAAAGCAGCCCAGAATAAGATCGCAGGGGGCAAGGAGGGTCCCGCGGAGGGGGGCTCAGACAGGAAGTAGCAGCATTAGCTGCACTCCAATGGACAATGTAGTTGATGACGGGGTCCAGTAGAAGGAGAAAAAGACGGTGAAGAAGGAGAAGAAGGAGAAGAAGAAGAGCCCATAAAAAGAATTGCGGAGGGCAGTAATACGCCACGATGCGTCTACACTGCCGGAAATTCAAATAAGAAGAAGAAGAAGAACTGGTCCTTTTTGCATATTTGACCAGACTGAACAGGACCGAACGGATGGACTCAACCATGGACTGAAGCCAGAAGCCAACAAAGGAATTTTCATGTGTCGAGTCGGCGGTGATTTTGGAGACTGGGAAATACAGTTTTCTTACCTTGTAGTAGTAGTATGTGTAGTATTGACAGGAATATTTAGGAAAGTAGATTTAGGACCACTTCTGTAAAGAGAGACTTTGCAAATAAACCATTTGGATATCTTTACTTTACACTGTGGACATTGCTTGTCTTTATCAACGGACGTACTACTCACAAGTAAGTAATTTGACCAGTGGAGTGGATCCCTGTCAGTGTGATTGGATCATGTGTTTTTAGATTTAACTTCATGGTCTTGGTTTTTCCGGTGTTGATCTTGATTCCAAGCTGGTCACTGTTAGTCTGTAACCTATCTGTCTTCTGTTGCATGTGTGTGTGGTTTTCAGAGACTAGCGCACTGAGGGGAGAGGCCATAGAGGACGTGGAGCACTTCACCTACCTAGGGAGTAACATCAGCAGGGATGGAGGAGCAGACAGGGACATAGAGGCAGGCATCAGCAAAGCACAGGTAGCATTCAGGATACTCAGGCCAATCTGGTTGTCCAAGCAACTCTCCAACAACACCAAGCTACGGATCTTCAATACCAATGTGAAGACTGTCCTGCTCTACGGCTCTGAGACGTGGAAGACTACTGAGGGCCTCACAAGCAAGATCCAGGTGTTTGTCAACAAATAAAATAAAACCTACACTACATCCTCAAGCTGTGGTGGCCCATCAAAACCACAAATGAAGAGCTGTGGAGGATAACCAACCAGGACAGCATAAGGAGAAAGCGGAACTGGATAGGGCATACCCTTAGGAAGGACTCCAACAACATCACTAGACAGGCCGTGGACTACAACCCGCAGGGGAAGAAGAAAGCCGGTAGGCCGAGAAACACCTGGAGACGTTCCACACTCCAAGACCTAAAGAACATCGGAGTGAGCTGGAAAGAAGCAAAGGCCCTGGCCCAGAAGAGAGTGAGATGGAGAGCTCTGGTGGACGCCCTATGCCAACCAACGGGGTAAAGAGGATTAAGTCAAAAGTACGTCAAAAGTGGATCCCCGGCCTGAACTCCAACTCTCTCAGAGGCACCATGTTCCGGAAGTTTGACCTGCACACCACCTCCCACATCGACACGCTGCTGGAGAAGGACGAGGTGACGCTGCAGGAGGTGATGGATGAGGAGGACGTGCTGCAGGAGTGCCAGGCTCAGAACCACAAGCTGGTGGAGTTCCTGCTGCGGCCGCAGTTCATGGAGGACCTGGTGGCCTTCATCACCCAGGAGCCCCACGCCGACGTGGAGGAGAAGATCAAACGCAAGTATCCCAACATATCCTGTGAGCTGTTGACGTCAGACGTGATTAAGATAAACGACCGTCTCGGAGAGGACCACACCCTCTTGATAAAGCTCTACTCCTTCCTCCAAAACCAAGCGCCGGTCAACCCCCTGCTGGCCAGCTTCTTCTCCAAGGTCATGTCCATCCTGATCAGACGCAAGCCTGGACAGATCGTGGAGTTCCTACGGAAGCAGGAGGACTTTGTAGACCTGCTGATTAAACACATCGGGACGTCGGCCATCATGGATCTGCTGCGCACGATGTTGACCTGCATAGAACCACAGACTCTACGACAGGAAGTCCTCAACTGGCTGAATGAGGAGCAGGTGATTCAGAGACTGGTGGACATGGTACAGTCATCTCAGGATGAAGACAGACACTCTAATGCGTCCCAGTCGTTATGTGAGATCATCAGGCTGAGTAGAGACCAGGTGTTTCAGGTACAGGGCTGCTCGGAACCAGACCCTCTGCTGGCCACGCTGGAGAAACAAGAGACAGTGGAACAGTTGTTGTCCAACATATTTGACAAGGAGAGGAATGAGTCGGCCATCGTCAGTGTGATCCAGATCCTGCTGACCCTGTTTGAGACCAGGATGCCAGCGTTCGAGGGTCACATGGACGGCCCAGAAGGCTCCGCCCACCCAGCCTTCTCAGTCAACCACAGCATCCTGGAGGCAGTTAGGCCCCGCCTCCAACACTTCCACAGCTTGCTGCTGGAGCCACCAAAGAACGTGATGAAGACCACGTGGGGGGTGCTGGACCCCCCGGTGGGGAACACTCGCCTGAACGTGGTGCGTCTGGTGGTCAGCTTACTGCAGAGCAACACACACACCATCACCGCCCAGCTGATCAGCCTCAACACACTGTCTGTCGTCCTGGACATGTATTTCAAATACATCTGGAACAACTTCCTCCATCTGCAGGTAGAGATCTGTACAGCCATGATCCTGGCTCTGCCCCCCTCCCCCCCCCAGTGCTGATGGCCTGAGCCAATCGGATGTCACCGAGCAGGCCAGAGAGTCACTGCTCATCAAACATCTCTTCCAGAAGTGCCGGTTTGTCCAGAGAATCGTGGAGGCTTGGAGCTCCAATGAGAAGGAGCAGGCAGAGGGTGGTTGTAGGCGGGGCTACATGGGTCACCTGACCAGAATAGCAAATTCTATAGTTCACAACTGTGAGAAAGGTCCCAACGGACCACAAATACAGACACTCATATCTGAGCTCCCAGTAGAGGACAGAGAGGGATGGGAGGTGTTTATCTCTGGTCAGCTGACTGATATCAACAAGAGGAATACTATTGACCTGGTGAACACACACCACTCCTCCAAAGTCAAACCCCAAGCCAGACCTCAGAATAGGAGAGGAAGAAAGATCAGGAGGGCGCTGAAGAGGGCGAGGAAGATCATGGCTGACCCCTCCCACCCCTCCCACCCCGGTCACAGCCTCTTCACCCTGCTCTGGGAGATGGCTGAGGATCCCAAAGGCTGTGAAAGCTCGTCACAGACTGAGCTTCTTCCCCTCAGCCGCCAGGCTGATCAATACCTCAGGTCCCCCCCCCCCCCCTCGGTCCCCCCCCCCCCCCCCTCCCCCCTCTGCCCCCAAGTGACACTGGCACAATGACACTGACTGCACTGCACTAGTCCTTACTGGAACTCTGCACTCTACACTTTATATATATATATAATATAATATGTATTTAAATGTATTAATCCCCCACTGCACTGTTTTTTGTCCTGTGTCTGTGTTGGTGTTTGTCGTTTACTGTGAAAAAAGAAAGGAAAAAACGCATACACTGTAAACGCTGAAACAATTACCAATGTGTTTTTACACAAATGGCTTAATAAAGGAATCTGAATCTGAATCTGAATCTGAATCTGAATCACGCCGAAGGTGGACACATTGTCCAACTTCTCAGAAAGGGCTGGCACATGGATGGAGGAGGTGCATAAGCGTACGACGGAGTCTATGGTGCACCAAGATGATGTCGGGCCTGAAGACAGCGCATCCGTCGTCGTAGCAGGGAAAGGGTCTAGAGCACCATCCACTACACTTTCCAGAACATCATCTGCAAGCGCGCGTCTGAAAGTTGAATTAGAAATGGTCTAGTTGCTAGCCCAGGCTTCCGCTCTAAAACAAAGACGACAACTCGAGGATCACGCTCTAAAACAAAAACGACAACTCGAGGAACAGGAGGCTCTGCTAAGAGCAGATAGGGAAGAACAGGAGGCTAAGCTAAGAGCAGAGAGAGATGAGATACAGATCCAGGCTGCTATAGCTGCGGCAGAGGCTAAGTTCAAGGTGCTGGAAGAGTATGGGGGTCAGCGAGCCTCATCCGGACTGTCCCGTGGGGATGGACTGAACTCTTACATAGAGAAAAGGAAGCTCTTCGAATTCCAAGCTCACGAACAGGCTATGCCTACTCCCCAGAACGCCGCGATAAAAAGAGAACCTGCTTACAGTAGCAGCTCCAGAGCACCAGGCGGCGCTAAACAGAAAGAACAAGAGTCTCCGCCACTAGAGCACCGACGGGCCAGGGTGGATTTCCCAGGGAGGCAGCAACGCCATGCTATGCTGCCCCCTCAACAGATTCCTATATTCAGGGGAGAACCTATGGAGTACCGACTATTCATCAGGGCCTTCGAACACGGAGTGGAGGACAAGACAGATAGTAACAGAAACCGGCTGTACTTCTTGGAGCAGTACACAGATGGGGAGCCAAGAGAGCTGATAAAAAGTTGTCTTCATATGGACTCAGAACGAGGCAAGGCGGCTCTTGCAAGAGCATTTTGGAAATGGATACATCATATCAATGGCGCTGGACTGGCCTATTATCAAGCCCGAGGACGGAGGGGCGCTCCGCTCCTTTGGCCTCTATCTCACTGGATGCCTCAACGCTATGACTGATGTGGAGTACGTACAGGAGCTTGACGGCATATCAACTATGCGGGCCATCACAGCCAAGCTTCCGTACAAGCAGAGAGATCGGTGGAGAAGCAAGGTCCAGGCGCTTCTGAGGAAAGAGCGGTGCAGTGCCAAGTTCCGTGACCTTGTCGAATTTGTCAACCTAGAAGCCCAGGAAGCCCTACACCCGCTCTTTGGCAACCTCACAGATGGAAGCAGGAGCCAAACTAAGGTTCACAAAGACGAGAGGACCTCCAGAAATAGCGGCGCTCTGGGAAGCTTCACCACAGCTGCTACAGCAGTCCAGCACCCGGCAGAGGCTAAAGCGCGCCACGAGGGGGATACCCTCTGTGCCTTCTCCAACCCTTGCCTCTTCTGCCAAGGAGAACAGCATGCCCTGGAGCAATGCAGCTGCCTCGGCCTCGGACTGTCTGACAAGTGACAGGCAGCGCGACTCGCGAGACTCGAGTCGAGCTGCTCGGCTCGGCTGCGCATTGGTTTGACGTCGCCCGATTTTTTATTTTAAATATAAGAGGGTATTGGAACAAGGCATTAAATTAACAACATGTAAAAAAAAATTTAAATAATAATCTTTGAATAATTTTAATTTTTTATGTAGGTGGGCACCCTACAGTAGATGGCGGTGATGTGACATGAAGAGTATAGAACAGAGCAGAAAACAACACAACACAACACAACACAACACAACACATAACATAACATAACATAACATAACATAACATAACATAACATAACATAACATAACATAACATAACATAACATAACAGAGCAGAGCAGAGCAGAGCAGAACAGAAGATAACAGTAGAGCAGTGGGACCGTTTTTATTGGGTCGCCAATAATTTTTTTTAAAATAAATATTCAATTTATTTTTTTATTTTTATTTTTTATAAAAAAGCTGTAGATGTGTTGATTCAGTTTGACACCACATACTTATGTGAATCTGGGTTTTCTACTCTAGCATACCTGAAAAACAAATACAGAAACAGACTAAATGCTCAGCTTGACCTCAGAATAGCACTTTCAAAAACCAAGCCCAGAATAGATCTGCTGGTTGAAAACTTCAACCAGCCACATGCCTCTCATGGGACTGAGGGAGGGGGTAAGAAATGGAGAGTTGAAAAAGGGGTGAGAAATAGAAAGGAGAGTAGAACATGTTTGTTAACACTTTCTTCGCCAGGCTTATGTACATCATTATACCCCTCTCTGCCAGCTCTATTTGTCTATGGAGAAGTTCCCCTTCTTTGCAGGGCTATAACTTTTTAAATTGTATTGCTAAGTTGACATTACTATGGCCCATTCAACGTCAATTATCTATCATTCAGGATGTAGGAACGTTATACTTTTTCATTCATTATTCATACTAAAATACGGTCTAAACTTTATAAATATGTTTTTATCGTTTTCTGCAGCTTTCTCCAGAACGTGATTTATAGCCCTAAATGCATTATATTGATGATCAAATAAAGTTTGATAGCGATCTGTGCGAGATAAAAAATTTCAAATGGACGTGCTTCTAGAAGTTACTACTTATCATCTGATGTTGACCGGATGGGGGGGGGGGTCGTTTATAATTCCGTGGCCAACGTTAGATGATTCATCTAGTGTGGGTGATATGATCATTAGAGCAGTTTATATCGAACACGGTAAAAAAAATGCTGAATCTTACCCCAGTCTCCTCGGGCCGTTGGGCGATGAGCGTGGAGCAAAGACATTCCTATTATGGGATGTCGAAATATGCAATCCATCTCCAGGTTGTATAATAGTATATACGTCCAAATCATGTTGTTTATCGAGTTATTGGTAACGGATTGCTATCCATTGTGTCTAGCTCGAGTCCCGGGACTATTAGCGAGTGATCGGACCAAATTGGAATGAGCACCAGCTTCCGTTTCCGGTTTCCGGTTTGGGCGATCCGCCGATCGGCCACCAGATGGCGCTCTTGAACCGTTGGAGAGTTGAGAGGGGATCAACAGTAGATCTCAAGTCTCCGGGGGAGAAATATGATTGCGATCACAGATTTTTGAAATATTGATCTCAATGACGTGTTACGGCATCATTGGCAGAATTAGCATGTACAACCATCAGAACAGAAAGTGGAGCAGGTTGGTGTAATTCCGGCACGGCCCGGCCCGGTCTGGTCTGGTCTGATCAGCTTACGTCCTGACTGGGTCTTATATGGGCTTAAGCCCCAGGAAATGCAAATATTTATATACTTTTTTTACATACTTTTTGTCCCAGAGAGCACGGCTTGGAAATGACCAGACTAAAGCTTTAGAAAGTAGTACTGAAGAGGTATTCTGATTGTCAGGATTGTGGACACATAATCCTCTTTAGACACACACAGGCACACACACACACATATTATGCACACACACACAGGCACACACACACACATGCGCCACGCACACAGACCACACATACAGACAAACACGCATGCAGATACACATGTACACTATCCACACACATGCAAGTACAGACAGTCAAGCACAGAGACCACTCATACAGACACACACGTGCATAATAATGTCAACATACACATACAAAGATAATCAAACGTGCACTATGCACAGCACGAGATCAGACAGATAGCATCGTTGCCAGCTGAATGCAGAAGGATATTTTATTTGTTGTGCTGTGTAATTTTACATTGGTATGGTGTATTTAGGTGTCTTTTATGCCTGATCACAAAGAAGGAATGCAGACAGATCAAAAGAGGCAAATACAGTCACACGTCTACATGCACATACACACACAGTCAGACAAACAAAAATATGCAGGTGTATAAGTAAGTACAGTATATGGAATGATTATATGCATGTGTGTAAGTATATAGAAGGATTATATGCAGATGTATAAGTAAGTAAGTATATATAAGGATTATATGCATGTGTATAAGTAAGTATATAGAAGGATTATATGCAGATGTATAAGCAAGTATATAGAAGGATTATATGCAGGTATATAAAAAGGTGCCAAATGCGGTCAATCGCCTGCTGCTGTCAATTGTCTGTTTCTGAGAGCGTGTTGCTTTTGACACGATGCTGTTCCGCTTATTTGTCTGTCTGCTGGCTGGGCAGTAGGGGAGAGAAAAGTGTTGAGAAAACTCCACAAAATGCCGCTTGGCGGTCGTTGAACATAAGGTGCAGGAGGCCACATGAGTCCTGTGTCCTCGACTTGAACACCACCATGTGAAAGTCTAACGTGCACGCTCTAAAGAAAAAAAGGAAAATGGTCGCACATGTGAACCCTGATAGGAAGCATGTTAAGAAGCGTATCGAGGATGTTAGGAAGCATAGGAACGATGTTAGGAAGCTTGGGAAGGGTGATAGGAAGTATAGGAAGATTGATAGGAAGCATGTAAGGATGCATAGGAACAGTGGCGGCCGGCCGATAGTGGGCGCTAGAGCGCCGCCCTCCCTGGTTAAAAGAGAGAAGAAGAAGATTTTAATTTTTTTAGCCCTAGAAATAAAATAAACATGTTTAAAATGAATAATATTTACTCATTTTAAGTATGTTTGTGTTTCCAATGCACAATATAACGTTAATATATAAAATATAAATAATAGTTTTTCATTCACAGGAAGTCACTAGTAACTACCTCTCAGGCCGGGGCGAGACATATCGCGCACAGCAGGGCGTGCACTGGTTTCATCGCTGTATCCTCGCAGCCAATCAAATAGGTCAACGCACGTAACGCACTGTGTTGAAATATGATGTAATATGATGGAAGCCAGACGCGTTTTCAAGCGATCTATATCGTCTAAGCAAGCAGCGTCTATACTTTCCGTAGCCGCATTTCTCGGAGACGCTCTAGCCGCATTTCTCGGAGACGCTCTCTGATTGGCCGACATCAGTTTCTACATTGGTTATAGGCTTAGTTACTCTTCGAAGTTGGTTAAGGTTAGGCAAGTTCTTTCGACGGTTAAGCTTAGGCACTCTTTCAAAGTTGGTTAAGGTTAGAGTTTGTCTTAGAGCAGGGCGATAGAACGCCAGGTAGTTTGCAGGCTGTTCGATGCGGAAATGGGCAAAGACACAGCTCGTCGTCACAGTACTTGTGACTGTTGTGGTGGCTAACCTGGCTAACAAGAAGCTATTTGGCTAGCTGGATGCAGTCTGGACAGTGGATATACATCAACAGTCTGGGACTGTGGGACAGTGGACATATACACTTTATCAAGCCCTCCTGGACCACGTTTCAACTAAACAAAGTGAGTTAATGCGGTCTCTTTCTCTCTCTCTCTCTCTCTCTCTCTCTCTCTCTCTTTCTCGCTCTCTCTCTCTCTCTCTCTCTGGCTCTCTCTCTCTCTCTCTCTCGCTCTCTCTCTCGCTCTCTCAACACAGCGTGTTGTTGTTGAACTATAACATTTAATTTCGCCGCAGGTGACGCATAATGGATGAATGAATGAATGAATGGTAACTTGTTTAAAATGACAAGATATATATATGTGTTCATTATTGGATTGATCATACGTGTACTAGTGTAGTATGAATGAACTCGACTTAACGTTGGAAACGGGGTAACTAGTGATGTGTCGGTCACGAGCGACTCGTTCATAAGAGCCGATTCATTGCCGAAAGCGTGAGTCGAATCGCTCACGTCTCGGGTAACGTTATGAGTCAGTATTCGCTTGGTCAGCTGTCCGCTTGCCCCCCCCCCCCCCTTCACCCCCCCGCGCCCACCCAAATGTAGTTCACACCGGCCGCCACTGCATAGGAAGGATGTTACGAAGCATAGGAAGGATGTTAGAAACAGGTTCCAAGCACGCAGGGGTGGGGCTTATTTCAATGGACAAGGAATTAATTCATGCATAAATGTTTTTAATTCATTCATTCAAACCTTTATTTATTCTCGAAAAGGACAATTGAGGTCACCCTTATTTTCAATGTCGTCGAGACTTACAGACATTTCAATGCAGATTCTTTTTTTTTTACAATATAATAATATAATAAACTTTCTATATAGCATGCAGTTGACAGAATAAAAGCAATGCATAAAGTGCACTGTGCAGACATAAGAATAGGTATAGAAGACAATACAAGTAGTGCAACGTAGAGAGACATAAGAATAGGCATAAATCGAGGTTCAGCCTGGTGGTCTTAACGACACGGTTGCATGTCAAGTCAGTTCCATTCAGCAGGCAGACGTACTCAGAAACCACCAGATGTTCAGCTTCCATGTTCCGCTCCAATACACACGCACACACGCGTGCACACACCACACACACACGTGCACGCACACGCACACACACACACACACACACACACACACACACACACACACACACGCACACACACACACAAATGCAATGATTTGGAAGACATCTCCCGTCTCGCTAGCTCTCATTTCACTTAGCTACTGTACATTATTGATAGATGCAGATTGCTTGTGGGGCTTCCGTTATGTTGCGTCCTCCTGTTACATCTCATGTCAGGATACGACCACATTTAAATGGTGCATCATAAAACAGACCAGGAGTGAACTTCAAATGAAGTAACTAAAGTACCCTAACTATGAGGCTGCAATAGGAAGATAAGGTATGGTATCCTAACTGTTGGGGCAGCGGTGGCAGAGCCCAATAGCAGAACACAGGGAGAGAGAGAGAGAATGGAGCGTTTTAAGTAGGTTTTAATTCCTTTGGGTACCAAGCAGACAAGGCAGTAGAGAATATACAAGAATGTGCGACTTTGGACGAGTAGTGACTCTTGCTTGAGGTCCTCAGGAACATCCAGGCAGGTAGTAGTACATCAGGAGACGGCGTCGGCCAAGAGTGGTGGTCCTGGGCACAGGGAGAACAGAGGTTAGGACATGCGGCAGGCAGTACAGACAGCAGGCAAGGCTAAGTACGTCCTCGTACCTACTAGGGTAGATATAGGATACCACTGAGACGATCAGGAGCAGGATCCGCAAGGTTTATATCCGGACCGTTGACGAGCTGACGACTCTCACAGCGTGGGAAAGATGGCGTCGGAAGCTGCCCATATAAGGGGCGTGGAAGCAGGTAGAGAGATGGAGGCTCTCGCCGTGATTGTGACACTAACTATGAAGCTGCAATAGGAAGCTATAGTATCCTAAATATGAAGCTGCAATAGGAAGCTAAGGTATCCTATATGAAGTTGCAATAGGAAGCTACAGTATGGTGTAACGTTTGGGGTTTTTCTCTCCTCAGGGAGCAAATCCCTAGCGTTACGTAAGGGATAATGTATAGCTACGAGGTCATTGTCGCAAAATAATTGACCGACACAGAGTTTAAAATACCGAGCCGCCTCGGCGAGGTGTTTTAAACGTCAGTGAAGGTCAATTATTTTGCGACAATGATCGAGTATAGCTATACATTATCCCGCTTATTACATGGCTAACAATATACCTAATTAATTTTACATCGACTCGCAGCACTGGTTCTGGGCTTCTGGCTCCGCTCGTCGCTCCGCCCCCTGTCATCGCCGGCAGGCTCCCCGGCAGCACTGATGTCAGTGGGCTTGATTGCGAACAGCTGCGCACAGCGGTCATTATTGTGGGCTTGATTGCGAACAGCTGCGCACAGCGGTCATTATGTAAGGGATAATGTATAGCTACGAGGTCATTGTCGCAAAATAATTGACCGACACATAGTTTAAAATACCGAGCCGCTTCGGCGAGGTGTTTTAAACGTCAGTGAAGGTCAATTATTTTGCGACAATGACCGAGTAAAGCTATACATTATCCCGCTTATTACATGGCTAACTTACTAACAATATACCTAATTCATTTGACAAATCGCAGTTGTTCTGTGGCTCTGTCAGCCCAAATAAAGTGATTATTATTATCGCGGGCAGCCTCTGTTCTGGCTCCGCTGTAATCTACACACACTCCGCTGTCAGTGCAGCCACGGCAGGTGTCTGATTTGCTGCACTGATGTGGGCTTGATTGCCAACAGCTGCGCACATCGGTCATTATTGTCCCACAGCGGTCATTATTGAAAAATAATGACCGCTGTCGGGGGGCTATTGACCAATCACAAGCAAGCATTTCGGCGAATGTGAAAACGCCATGTAATAACTGGTGGTAATTTACCTGTCTATTTGCCCTAATTACATTCATTGGCACCTGGTGTGACTAGTTAAGGTGGCTTTATATGCTCTTCCGTGTTACTACAGACACCGTGAGTCGATCATAATGGCGCGGTCCACCCGTTTAGGGATTTATCATTGGGAAAATGGATTATCAGCTATTGTAATAATTATGCCTCATGAACATTGGCAAGCTTTCCATTTTTGATCAAAATGAGTTCCCTTCTATCACTAACATTATTGTTTAAGCATTTTTGGTTGAAATAAAACTTGATGTAATTATTTTATGATTAATTGCGAATATTTTCATGTTGAGCTATATATTGTGGATGAATAAGCACAGAAAGGTACACGATGCAAATGTTCATGCTTTATTTGTTTTAAACGAGACGATTTAGAAATGGGAAATGGGGAAATACATTGCGATTTCAAGCGAGGTGGACCGGCCGGAAACAACAAACCACTACACCTCCCTATAGGAAGCTAAGGTATTCTAACTGGAAGCTGCAATAGGCGATCCTCGTTGACCATAATTCACACGATGGCCATTTTGCTCTTATGTAATGTTCAGGTTGGGATTCCTTAGTTTCTTCATTTAAAGTTAATTCCTTGTCTGGTTTCCTCAACTGTTCATGATGCACCATTTAAAGGTGCTATAGATACCATTTTATTTAGAGTAATCATTCTTAATAAAAAAAAAATTAAGAAACATCCACATAGCTTTTATAAAGGTGCGGAAGTATTGCTTTTCCATAAAAAGACTATTGATTAATTAATTTAATTAATTAATAAAAAAAATATGTATGGGTCCAAAATTAATGTTGTTGTTTACAGGTCTCGTGCATGTATCCCCTCCCTACTTCCCATTTCCACACATGGAATGCATCTGATTGGATAAATTACATGCTGGTGCTCTAGTGCAGGGGTTCCCAAACTTTTCAGGCCGCGACCCCCACTATTATAGGAGGTAAAAAAAAATATAAAAAAAATAATAATATTATAATATATATATATATATATATATATATATATATATATATATATATATATATATATATATATATATTTTTTTTTTTTTTTTTAATAAATGGAAATGTATGGTTGAAACATGCAAACTGTTCTGCCTCCCCAGGCAGTGTATATGGTTTTTATTTGCTCTGGCACCACCTGTTGGTCGAACGTGGTATATACCGGAAATAGGACCTCACGGGATGTGGTACCTCACGGATAAACAGGAAGTGGTACCTGCGAGCTTCACTAGAAGAGAGATCACATTATGAACGTCACGCCGTTTTCATCTGTTATAATCCATTCGATTTGCTCCTTCGTAAGCATTGTCTGTAAGTAATCCTTAATGTTTGTAAGGCTATCTTTCGGTTTTGGAGTATATTTGTTGTCGATGGGACGTTGTTATGTTCGTATCCTATTACCTATGATACACGCTAATGGCCGGTACAGTAGATGTTCATAATACTTGGAATGTTTAGTACAACATGTCTACATGTAATAATTTAGCAAACTTACTGTATACTTATACTTTCTACGTGCACTGGTAACACTATGCACGTCATTCTGTTTCAGTTTTACTCCTATCCTAGCAACATGTCAACAAGAACTACATTAAAACAAGAAGCAAGTAAGCTACGTTTTGACTCTTGTGTTGCTTATTGAAGAGTTTGGCTGGCCGTCTACCTTTGATTAAAAACATCATTGGGAGGACAGCACAGTAAAAAGACAAGCAACCAGCTGGTGCAACATCGATCCCTTATACCTTTACAATAGTGATTGGAACTTTCTATTTGCGAACTAAGTTTCGTGGTCGGATCTCAAACATCTTACTGTACCATAAGGGGTTACGTCCGCCAGGAATACGCCAGTATGTCACTCTTTTCTTTGATAAAGTAAACAAACACTGCCCCTGTACACACGTCTATAAAATACTGTACATATCCAAAACCTCCTATTCTTTGATAAAGTAAACAAACACTGCCCCTATACACATCATCATTATCGTTACACTGGTCGTAGTCATTACACTCCGTTTTCAGATAAAATATTCTCTGGTACATCTCTATGTCAAATCGGGTACCGTCAGGTTCTACAATATATTCTCTGGTACATCTCTATGTAAAATCGGGTACCGTCAGGTTCTACAAGAAAATGTTTACCTTTATCGAAGAATACCTTGGCGCCACTTGCAGTAGCAGCTATTACAGAGAATAGTCCTTGTAAGAACGATGGTCCGTATAGAGCGTTCTTTAGCGTCACCGCACGCCGGCGCCCCTCGCTGTCCGTGGGCATACCTGTGCTCTCCTGCGCCAACCCGCAGGTGCATCTCCCGCCCCGCTGGGTGGAAAGTGTTGTCAAAGTTTTTGAACCGACTCCTGTCGTTGATGGCATGGGACGACGCACCTGTGTCCAGCCCACGATCTGTGGCTGGGTTGGTCCGGCGAAGCCGCCATTTTGTCCATGCGCGTATTGTGCGCTCTGGTCGAGTTTCTTTATGCACGCTCTGTCTGTGTGCCCCTTGGATTTGCAGAAGACACACCAGACAGTCTCTGTGCATTCGCCTTTCCGATGGCTCCTATCTCCGCTCCGCCAGCACGCCAGGTCCGCCGTGGTCCTGGTTCTCTCTCTTGGCGTTGCTCGGGCCCTCAGCACCCACTCCCCCTCCTGTTCCTTAACTTAGCCTTGGACTGTCCCAACGTAATGTCAGTTGAACCGTGTGTTATCAGGAGTGTGAATGGCCTGTACAGCTCCGGTAGTCCTCTCACCATCACCGTCACCATTAGCCTGCCGCTCGGTCAGTAGCGGCTGGTGCTGTCCCAGCCTTGTGGGTCGCAGCCGGGGGTTCACGTTACTAACGTGACGTTACTTACGTGACGTTAGGTCGAGTTGAAAATGTAATGCTCTGAGATGCTCTGGAGCAATCTCTCTCTCTGTCTCTCGGATCAATCCAATCAAATAATTAACACATGTATATGTTGTCATTTTAAACAACTCACCATTCATTCATTATGCATCAGCAGCAGCTAAATTAATGTTATAGTTCACAACAGAACACAGCAGCGCGTTTTGAATCGCTAGCCTATTATCGTCTCAGCAAGCACAGTCAATAATTTCCGTAGCCGCATTTCTCGGAGACAGCTGTGTAGTGAGAGCGAGAGAGAGAGAGAGAGAGAGAGCGAGAGAGACTTACTGTTTAGTTGAAACAGGGCTTGATAAAGTGTATAATCCACTGTTGATGTATATCCAGAGACCACTGTCCACTGTCCAGACTGCATCCCCCATAATCCCATATAGCTTGTTAGCCAAGTGTTAGCTGCTGTTAGCACCACACAACACAAGTACTTTGATGATTTCTTTGTAGACTGCAAAGTGCAAACTACCTGGCGTTCTATCGCCATGCTCTAAGACAAACTCTAACCTTAACCAACTTTGAAAGAGTGCCTAAGCTTAATATAACTCACGCTCAGCCTCTAAGACAAATAGCTGCAGATTCACGACACAACCTATGATCACAAGTTCACAACAACACAAGTTATATTTCGTATAGCATCGCGTCCCGCTCTGAGCTTTACGAGATACTTCCATCTCCTGTGATACCTAATGTATCTCCCACGAACAAAAAACACATGCACCCCACCTGTATGGGGCCCCGCCCCTTATGGTGGTACCACCCATATAACCATGACTCTGGTCATGAAACACCCTTCCTCTATTTTCGTCCCAGCGTACTGGATGCTTGCACCATACGAGCTAGCGGAATGAAAAGATTAAGGAAGATTAATAATGTTGAGGGCTTACCGGAGGATTGTGTTTCCCTGGATTCTCCGGAGCTTGTTTCGACGACGCAGACCTATGCTGGTGGTTCCTCGGCTGACGGCGACGGACCGAGGGGCAGCGTACAAGGTTTGGCTAACGGGTCGGCTTGTACAAAGGTGAGGTCTGTGTCAGTAGGCGTCGATGTCGGTGTTGGTCGTGCTGTGGAGTATGTTTCGGCACCGGGGCCGGGGCGGCTTGGCGATCGTTCCACTGTAGTGGGCGATGTCTTGGCGATCCTGGAACATGCTGTTGACGCTAATGCTACTGCTACTGCTAATGCTAATGCTACTGCTGCTTCTTCTGCTAACGCTGATGTTGACGCTGGAATGTCTAATAATCCCCGCCGCGGGATTCCGCTTTTCCCTCCTCTTGCCACCTTCATTGATGAAGGTCAGTCGGTGGTGGGTGTGGGGGGGTTCGCTGAGCTCTATTTACCTTTTTTGCGGGTGAAGGGGCTGACGACGGGGTGCAGCCCGGGGGTACCTTGGCTAAGTAGCCAGGTAGCTTCTTTTTTGTGCCCAGGCGGGGATGAACGACGTTCCGCCCGGCCGTTGCTTGATAGCATGTCGGCTCGGAGGGTGGCAGTATGGACGAATGAGTGGTATACTGCTGCAGGATGGCATTTAGCGGCGGCCAGTGTTGTGGCTCAGCTGGCTACTTTCCTATCCAAGATGGCGTCGGGTTGTAGGTCTTTGGGTCCAACCGACACTATGAACGTGATTCATGTTTGTGGTGTTATAGAGATCTTGACTCAGTCGCAAGCTATAACTGCGGGGAGGATTCGGATGCTATCGACTTTGGTTGTTAGGCATCTTTGGTTGGAGCAGTCTCCTCTTGGGGAAGAGGATAGGTTTTCTCTCCTCACGACTCCTTTTTCCACAGATAGTCTTTTTGGGCGTTCTGTGGAGGCGCAGGCGGTTTTTGATTCGGGTCCTACACCGCCTCACGCTGTGCAGCCAGGGGTGGGAGCACGGTCTCGTCAACGACTGTGGCGAGATCCTCGACAGGCGGCCATGTTTCCCCCGCCAGTGGTGCCCTGGTTGGAGAATCGACAGGGTTTCGCAAGGCCGACAGTCTTGGCGGCCGAGGGATCGGCCATTTTGGGTGATTTCGGGGTTGGTAAACCACCCCGTCGTCATTTTGCCGCGAGCAGCCCGCTCCCCGTTCAGTCCTCTCTCTGGAATCCCCAGAAGCGGGGCTTTGAGCGTTCTCCTTTGGCTGCGGGCCGCGAACCTTCTTTGAAGCGTATGCGGCCCCATTCTTCACTTCTCATGGAGACAGGGGCTGACACCCAGTTGATGGCTGAGCCTGGGTCTGTCCGTGAGAATGTTCCGTCGTCGCGTGGTTCCTACACCGCAGGTTGTGGGTGGGTGGAACCTGGTGTTGCAGCTGCCACTAGCTCCAGTGGTCAGCAGGGGGACTCGGTGCCTCTTCTGTTGAATGCTCAGCAGGGGTTACCCCGGCTTCGCCCTCGCCAGGCGGGGTATCGCGCTGTTGCCTCCCACTCCCGTCAAACCGGCAGTGGTCTGCAAAGGAGAGGCTGGCGTGATTTGAGTGGTAGCAATATCACTGCAGGGCTTCGGCGTGTAGGAGCCCATGGGGTCCTCAGGCCTTGCGTGTCTGGCTGCGGAACGGCTCCTCAGCGTGTGCTGGAGGGGTGTTCAGGGGGTGAGTGTGTGTCCACAAGTTTGATGACCGCTTCTCCCGTATCAAACCGGCCCTTTCTGTCGGGGTCCCCCCTTGGGTGCTTTGCACGACGGGGGGGACCGGGCCAATTGTCTGCTGTTCCTTGCGGCCCAGCGTCAGTTGACGGCGGGGGCGCTGTGGGATTATATTCACATATGGCGACGGGAATGTCCCTTGAATCGGTGGATGAGGAGAACGTTAGAGGCGGGGCTGGTTTTGCAGTTTGCGCGGCCCCATCCTCCGTTCTCAGGTTTGGTGCCGACCCTATTCTTAGGGTCGGGCGCGGTGACAGCCCTGGCCGACGAGATTCAATCTCTGTTGGCGAAGCAGGCCGTCGTTGTGGTCCCGAGAGAGGACGCAATGTCAGGCGTCTACTCCCGTTATTTTCTGGTGCCCAAGAAAACTGGGGGGGTCAGACCTATACTGAATCTGTCCATGTTCAATCGGTTGATTGTAGTGAGACCGTTCAGGATGTTGACCGTCCGACTCCTTCTGCTTGCTGTCAGGAGGGGGGACTGGTTCACCTCCATAGACCTGAAGGATGCGTATTTTCACATACCCATTTTCCCTCCTCACAGGAAGTTCCTACGGTTCCTGTTTCAGGGCGTAGCGTACGAGTACCACAGAATGCCGTTCGGTTATTCTCTGGCTCCCCGCACATTCACCAAGTGCGTGGCGGCTGCTCTGGGGCCTTTACGTCGTCGGGGGATACGAGTTCTGTTCTATCTCGACGACATTCTGCTCCTCAGCCGTTCAGAGGAGGTTGCCAGGTCTCATACTCGACTGGTGGTGGAATTCCTCACCAGCCTGGGTTTTGCTGTGAATTGGAAGAAGAGTACCCCTCTTCCCAGTCAACAGGTGGAGTACTTGGGCTTGACATTGAGGTCGAAGCCCATGCTTGCGACCCTCTCGGAGCAGCGTCGGGGGGCTCTCCGTCACGCGCTCGGGGGTTTCCGTCTGGGAGGGACGGTTACGGCGCTGCAGGTGATGCGTCTGCTGGGCCTTATGTCGGCGGCCCACACGGTGGTTCCTCTTGGCCTCCTCTTTATGAGGCGGATACAGAGGTGGTTTCTCTCTTTGAGAATAGATCCGGTGTGGGGCAAAGGGAGACGGTTGACGGTTCCTTTGTCGATATGGGGGGATCTCGCCCACTGGGGGAGGCTGGGTATCCTCTCCGCTGGGGTCCCCATGGGCAGCAGTGGCTCCCACGTCACGGTTTTCACCGACGCCTCTCTCACAGGTTGGGGAGGGGCGTTTCGGACCCACGCAGTGGGGGGCAGCTGGACGGGTCATGCCGACCCAGCTGTCCTGCATATCAATGTGTTGGAGTTGAAGGCGGTCCTCCTGGTCCTCAAACGGCTCGGCCACCTGGTGGTAGGCGAACATGTTTTGATCAGGACGGACAATGTGACGGCGGCGGCGTATATCAACAGGCAGGGTGGGACTCGTTCCGCCCGCCTGCTCCGGGTGGCGCGCGAACTGTTGCTATGGGCATCCCGCAGGCTGCGCAGTCTGCGGGCGCTCCACGTTCCTGGTACGGAAAATGTGGCGGCGGATATAATGTCTCGGGCGGTCCTCGTCGCGACGAGTGGGAACTCCGCCCCGACATAGTCAGACAGATCTGGGATCGGTTCGGGGAGGCCTCGGTAGATCTGTTTGCGTGCCGACGTTCTCACAAGTGCCCCTTGTGGTTCTCGCTCAGTCGAGCGGATCATCCCCCCTTGGGGGTGGATGCCTTCTCGACCTTTCCGTGGCCGCCCGGTCTTCTGTACGCCTTCCCTCCTGTACAGCTGTTGAGTCAGCTGTTGGAGCGGATACGGAGGGAGCGCAGGACGGTGATCCTGGTCGCGCCGGACCGGGGCACGTCAGTGTGGTTCCCGGTCTTAATCCAGCTTCTGGTCGCTCCTCCTTGGGTCATTCCGTGGTCAGCGACGGCCCTCTCGCAGCACAACGGAGTGCTTGTCCAGCCTCCGGTGTTGGGTCAACGCCTGGTGGTGTGGCTGGTGGGAGGGTGAGTCTGGAGAGGATGGATCCCGCAGTGGTTGATACCATCCGGTGTGCGCATGCTCCCTCCACTGTCGCGGTTTACGCGGGCAGGTGGCGTGCGTTCCAAGAATGGTGTAAGGGGGGGGGCTGGGACCCAGTCTCCTGCCCCCTGGATGCTGTTCTGGGTTATCTCCAGTCTCTCCTTGATAGTCTGTCGGCTTCGACAGTGAGGGTATATACAGCAGCTATATCCTCCTATCATGAGGGATTTGAGGGGGATGTCTTGTTCAGCCACCCTCTTGTGAAGCGTTTCCTGCTTGGCGCTCGACGCGTTAAGCCGGTGCAACGCTCCTTGGCTCCGACTTGGGATCTTCAATTGGTCCTCGGTCGGTTGTCCTTGGCCCCGTTTGAGCCGCTCGAGCAGGCGCCGTTGGGACGGCTGTCTTTCAAGACCGCGTTCCTACTGGCTGTCACTTCCGCAAAACGCATGGGTGAGCTCTGTGCTCTCTCGGTACGTCCAGAGTGCCTGTCTTTTCGGACCGATTGCGGTGCCACTCTGCAACCTAATCCTGCTTTCGTGCCTAAGAATATCCGGAGTTCCTTCCGCTCCCGGGATATTGTGGTTCAGGCTTTTCGTCCCCCTCCTCACACTAGTGAGTTAGATGCGGGCCTTCACCTGTCATGTCCAGTCCGTGCTTTGGGGTTTTACCTCAGCCGTACTCAGGACTTCAGGGTTACCGACCAGCTTTTTGTCTGTTACGGTGGGGCTCGTGCTGGTAAGGCACTGTCGAAGCAGCGCCTGTCCCATTGGTTGTGCGAGGGTATTGCCCTCTGCTACACGTTGGCTGGGCAGGATCCCCCTGGGGGCGTCAGGGCGCACTCCACTCGTGGGGTGGCTGCCTCTGCCGCTCTCCTGGGTGGGGCCTCGGTGGAGGACATCTGTGCTGCAGCTTCATGGTCCTCACCGGGCCCCTTTGTAAGGTTTTACCTCATGGACATGACCGGGGGTTCTGTCTCCCAGGCGGTTCTGGGGTCTGTGGCCTTTCCTGCTTCCCGTCCTTTGGTCGGGTAGCAGGAGTGTATGGGTATGGGCCGCAGTGTGTTGAGTCACACGTGGTTCCGCCTGTACGGTGTGTTCAAGGGGTTCTGGCTCCCTCTTGTTCGCATTCAGGTGGAGTTGACTGCGCCCCCCCTTCGTTAGGGAGGATGGGGTGACAGGGCTCCCCGCACCCCTTGATGTGGGCTTACGGGTCCTCAGGGGGTACATCTGTCGGGTCTCGCGCCCGCTCTTCCCCATTATCTCGTAAGGCTCAGAGCGGGACGCGATGCTATACGAAATATAACGATAGGTTATGTAGATAACCTAGTTATATTAGTATAGGCTAAGCGTCCCGCTCTGCGCGCCCTGAGTTCCCTCTTGAGGGGTCTTTTCCTGGGACGGGTTTTTGGCGAGGAAGGGTGTTTCATGACCAGAGTCATGGTTATATGGGTGGTACCACCATAAGGGGCGGGGCCCCATACAGGTGGGGTGCATGTGTTTTTTGTTCGTGGGAGATACATTAGGTATCACAGGAGATGGAAGTATCTCGTAAGGCTCAGAGCGGGACGCTTAGCCTATACTAATATAACTAGGTTATCTACATAACCTATCGTTTACACAACAGAAACTGGCATCGGCCAATCAGAGAGCGTCTCCGCGAAATGCGGCTACGGAAAAAAGTACTGGCATCGCGTCGGCCAATCAGAGAGCGTCTCCGCAAAATGCGGCTACGGAAATTCTTGACGCTGCTGCCTAGACCGCTTCAAATCGCGCCCGGATTCCAACATAATAGTCATATTTCAACGCACAACGCGTTACGCACTGATTGGCTGTGACGGATACAGCGATCAAACTGTGACGCGCACTCAGAGCGCTATCGCGTCTAGCCCGGGCCGAGAAATACAAACAAATAATAAAATTTAAAAAAAGTGAGTCACTTCCTGTTCTGGAAAACGAGTAATTTTTATTTTATATAGTAACGTTATATTGTGCATTGGAAACACAAACATACTTAAAATGAGTAAATATTATTCATTTTAAACATGTTTATATTATTTATAGGGCTATAAAACAAAAAACTAAAAAATTCTTTTTCTTGTTCTCTCATATAACCAGGGCAGGGCCTGAGGGGGGGCGGCGCCCTAGCGCCCCCCAGTGGCGGCCGCTACTGCGCTCGGTGCTTCTCCGGCACTCCTCAGGCCCGTTAGAGCTATGTAGATGGCCACGACTCTGGGTCTTCCTCGCCTGATGAGATTCTCTCTCAGTACCGCCAGGTGCCCCTCTGCCGTCAGCTCTCCCGTGGGGGTCGTCAGGACCGTCTCCTTCAGTCCCGCCCTGTGCATGCAGCACCGCATGCGCTCTCTCCAGAGCTCACAGTCCTCTGCTTTTCCGTTGAATATCGGCCACCCGTCTTCTCTTTTGCCTTCCATCCTCTTCGTTAATGGTATGCTTAGCTTTTTATTCTGGTCGGCCTAGCGACTAGCCACGCGGTGCTCCCGGTGCTATCCTAGCCTATTACTTCAGCTAAGCTTGATACAGTACCTCCACTATTTCGCCCCGGCGTTATCTGGGCCCATAACCTGTTAACAGAACTCGCTTTAGGGCGTCAATAATGTGGTCAAGAGGCATGGATTCTATCTTGTGCCTGAACTGGCGTGGCTTCTTTTATTCACACATTAGCAGTAGTTGTACAACACTCTACTCTCTTTGAGAGCCGTTGGAGGAGAGAAAGATAGGGGCGGGCACCACCTCTTTTATAGTCCCTCTAAGGCAGGGGTGGCCAACCAGTCAGAGACTAAGAGCCACAAAAAAATTACTGTGGTACCACAAAGAGCCACACCATATACCAGCGTTTCTCAACCTTTTTTTTCAGTCACGGCACCCTTCATGTGTTTATAGGTCTCACCCTCTGGCCTCTGAAGTTGCTAATGTCTTTTTTATTTGGGCCTCACAGGGTTAAAAGTACCCTGTGAGACCCACGGTTGCAAAATTACAAAATCACTTTTAGCCATTTAAAAAAATAATGTTTATTTAAAAAATGTTAAAGGGGAACTATTTTACTATTTCTTTCACTATTTGGGCACTTTTACACAATTCCTGTGAGTCTATGGAACACCTAGGTTTTTTTCAAAAAAAATGCATTGTTTTGTATTTCTAATCAAGTACTAAAAACCGCATTTTTCTACCTCAAGATCTTAAGCCGTTTTGAGGCTGGGCTCCAACCACTGTGTGGCCTGGTGCCAACTGCCACATCAACTGCCACATTATTATGCAGCTGAGAAATCTCTGACATCACAGATATGCACATTTTCAGATGACTCAGTTCAGTGAGGGTGAATATTGTGAGAGGAGAATTGGAAGAATTCGCCAATATGAGAATTAGAGACATATATCCTATTAATATAAGTCCACATAGCTAAGAAACAATGGTAAACACTGAAAAAAGCCATTTATAAGATAGTTCCCCTTTAAGCACATGTACAGACGCAGCGCTCAAAAATCAAACCAATTCTGCTGCTTGTCTGCTGCTTGTTGCTGCTTGTGTGCCACTTAAGTCTACTCAGGTGTTAATTTTCCGGGGGTGTTGGCTGGGGGAACAAAGGGAGGGTAGTTAACTTAAGTGCTTCCCCAGGGAGGGGGTCGGGGGCTACTGCCCTCAGACCCCCAAAATAATTTTTATATGGGCAGTCTGACTTGGGGTACTGACCATATATTAGTGTTGCAATGCATGATAAGTAAACAGTGAAAAAAGCTAAGAAATCCGATGGGGCTGGGACATTTGGGACGAATAAAAATTTAAGATGAAAATCTGCCCAGCCTGTGGGAGGAAGTGGAGGTGTGAAATCTGGCCCGGTCAAGAACAATAGAGGAGTGGTAGAGAGTGGTAGAGAGGCATGAGAGGTTTGAGTTTTGAGTGCTGTATCTGTATAGTCAATTGGTCCTGTTGTTCAGCCTCACAATGCTATTTGATAGTAAATGTGTTTATATGTCCCACCCTCTGGCCTCTGAAGTTGCTAATTTCTTTTTAATTTGGGCCTCACAGGGTTAACCTCTTAAGCCCGAGATATTCAGCATTATGTTTGTTTACCAATTATTTTAACTGTTATTAGTGAAATATAAGATTATAGAAATCTCAGGGCATTGAGTCGGAAACCGGCGCATATTGACAGGAGGAAGTGGCACAGCCAAAAGTGAGTGTAGTCTTTTGAAGGAAGAGACTCAGGGCTTTCAAATTTCGAAAAACTACCCTACCCAGCTCACACCAGCCCCTGTCAATCATCTGACTTCTGGATTTACTTTTTAATTTCTCTTATCTTTTGGGATTATCTCCCACAAACCTGAACGTTATTGCCATAAAACAGAACGCAGTTAGTTTCTCTACCTTTCTGTGAACGTCTTGCAAAAAACGGTGTTGCAATATGATGAAAAATGGTGGAGAAATTTACATTATAAAAAAGATGGCAGAATTCAGTACTGTATCTACAAAACCTTCTGTTTAATCATCTTCCCTTTATTCATTTGCTTAGATTTTTCAGGTCTGGTCAATTTTAGCATGGTGTTATTTACAGTCAAAGATAAAAAAAATTTAAAATAGAATTGATATTCTCCTTTGGTTCATTACAATTTACTCAAGCCTAGTAACAGACACACTATTTCTGACACTGATCCATATATGTCCCTAGATTCAGATACCAAGAACATGCAAATGGACCATTTAAAAAAAAATTGTAAATGTTTATTCTACGTCCTTATGGAATGAGTGACATAAAAAAAAAAAAGTAAAAAAAAATAAAAAAGTAAAAAAAAATTTTTTATTATATTTTTTTTTTATTTTTTTTTATGGATGGAAGAGCCGCACATTGACGGGCAAAGAGCCGCATGCGGCTCGCGAGCCGCGGGTTGGCCACCCCTGCTCTAAGGTATAATACCTGAGTGGCTACGCCCAGAGCGCCCTCCAGTGGGGACAGATATACATGCACCAAAGCAACCACTGATGGAAGCAATTTGTCTACACAGATAAACATGCAATAGTGTAAACAGTCATATGTACAGTTGGACGGTCACTAACAGTCCCATACAGAGTCTCTTATCTCAACACTTTTATTCAACTTCAGCCCTGATCATAACACCACATATTAATTTTATAATTCTAACCCTTTAAATGCCAGTGTGTGTGATGGCATATATTTGCAATATATCAAATGCAAAGTCGATTTTTCTGAAGGGGATTATTACAGGCTAGCATGTGTCAATGATTAGCAACAACAGTTTTTTGTAAGGGTCCCGCCTCCACCAATCACATGCGGCTCCCTTTGTGTGTGTGTGTGAGCAAGAGAGAGAGAGAGAGATAGTTCTCCAACTTGTGTGAGTTGCAGTGATCTCCTGGTTGTTCCCCACCTAGGTTATCTAACTATTGCGCTGCTGCAACTAGATACACTGGCCTGGCCTGCTTCTAAATTCAGTGGCCTGACTGCATAAAAAAAAATATAAAAAAATATCATCTGCTCTAGTGGGACATCAAGCTGCTCAATGTTATCTATAGCACCTTTATTAATCATTCAAATATGTTATTTCCATAGCCCAGAAAATCAATATGTGAACATGAGCCTGTGTTTCATACCCAAAATGACCTTTACTCTATATGGAGCCGCTTCAGAATGTATTGCCTTTTTTTGGATTTGAGTTGTTTGTTTTCACTTCTTAAGACCATAGCAGCAATAACATTGAATATTATAATAAAAAAAATTGGCACGGATTTCAAAAGAAGGACAGATTCAGGAGGCTACCATCTTTGTGTACCCGATTCAGTATTCACAATATTCCAGGTAAGATCAGCCAAATTCTGACACCGATTTCAAACGCTTTCCCACTCAGCTCTGTTACGTTAAGGGGGTCTACAGGGAGATATGCCTCTAAGAGGATATCATAAGAGTTAGATAGAGTTAGGTAGATAGAAAGGACACTTCCTGGTGTATTGTTAACATCCGTTTGGGTACATCTAAGATGGCTGCCATATAATTCAGGCTGTTGTCATGGAAATGAGCATTGTACACTGGATGGTTTGTAAATTCAGAGCGCTGTCAGAATTCCTGTTAATTTATTGTAACCCCCAAAACAGACTGGAAGCGGAACAGGCGCAGGTGGGAAGAAGAAAGAAGTGGTTTTGGATTTGTCTATAATAGTAGATTTCGACCGCTAAACATATAATATTTTTTTAAATAAATAATAATTACAAATGTTAAGTATGTTTGTGTTTAAAATGCACAATAACGTGTAATATATCAAATATAAATCATTGTTTGTGCGTCCTGTCACCCTCTCTTCTGGGGCACTAGAAATATACTGACTGGGCGTCAGTTGAAGCCAATTGAAAAATGCACCGAGCTACATAAATGGACCTACTGTAGCAAAAAAAATTTGGCCAATTAGCGTCTTCAAATATGATGCCTGAAGGGCGCTTTTTCTAGCGCCTTAAGCAGAGTCATTGTCGAATTGTCTATTCACTCTATTGGCTGAGCGTGGCATTCGTGTGACATCACCGAATCACATCCACCAGGAAATACCATACGCTGATATATATATATATTTTTTTTTATATCTATTTTTTGTTCTCACTTTTTTCTGTATTTTTCTCCCATCCCGATTTAGTCGTTATGCCAATTCCCTTCCTGGTCGTTGCGCGCATTGCCCCACTATCGGCCTAGGGAGGGTGAAGACGACCACATGCCTCCTCCGATACATGTGGGGTCAGCCAGCCGCTTCTTTTCACCTGGCAGCGAGGAGTCTCACTGGGGGAATGTAACGTGTGAAGAGGTTCACGCTATTTCCCCCCGATCCCCTCCCTGCTGAACAGGGACCGACCAGTAGGAACCGCAGTTTACAACGACCAGGTGTACACACATACCCCGCCGGCTTCCCACCCGCTAACACTGCCAATTGTGTTAGTAGGGACGACTGACCAAGCCGGAGGTACCACTGACAGCTGGATTCAATCCCAGAGTCTCTGCGGTGGTAGGCGAGTGCATTCTCCACTGCGCTACCCAGCCGCCCATAGTTAATGCTAATAGTTGTTGTCGTCGTCGGAAATTGATAATAATCACTAGACAGTGTTGTATCTAACTAAATGGATTTATATGGACACGTTTATGGAAAGTTCAAGCCCGGACCACAAAGCTTCTTGAAGGGTTTAGCGCGACACGCGACGGCTCTTCCAATTCCTACGTGATGTTCTACCCGCAAAAAAGTGAGTCTCACAGCCTCAATATATACTGTTCTGTAGTTACTGAAACTGATTGAATGTGACACCGCCCCACCTAGAATAACTTTCACCAGCCGCCACTGGTTTCCACCCTGACCCAGTGTGCACGTGTGGTCATGTCTCCTGTCTGCCCAGCTGTACGTCATCTGTCATCACCCCCAGCTGTTGCCCTTTTCTCTGACTGCCCTGTGTATTTATGTCAACATGTGTTGCTGTTACATGTTCTGTTTGCCTTATGTTTCTGCTGCTGGTATGTTATGTTCCCATTTTGTTCTACTGTACCTTTTCCTCTACTTGTCTTCCCCTTCTGTCTCCTGTATCAAGCCTGCATCATGCCCTGGTTACCTGCCCTCTGCCTCTTCCGTCTCTCTGCACTTGGGTCCACACTACCAGAAGTAATACTTGTTTCCCCATGACCACAAAATGGCGGCACACATAGTCCCATGCTCGCTCCAGCTCACAGTGTGTAACATTGGGGTCAGTATAACTGAAACAGGGTCATGGAGACTGTTGAATAAAGACACATTTTATTTATTTATTTGAGAGCGCTGGCTATTTCTTCTTCTTCCAGTTGTTGCATTTTGTTGAGCATTTGCACCTAACTCTAACTTTGCATGTTGAGCTAAATACCAACACGGTTTCATCAGAAAACGTAAATAAAGTACTGATCGACCACAGGAAAAGGGGTACATAATGTACGTTATGTTATAGCCATAAGTAATATAAGTATTGTATCGGCAACGGTCCAAGACAAACCAGCTGCTTACCAACTGTTCGCCTGTTTTTACTGCAACACTACTATCACCAACATCTAAGAAGGGAGATCCCCCCTTGAATGGCCCTTCTAAGGTTTCTCTCCTCCACATTCCCTTTGGTGCTTTTTTTCCTATTGCTAGGTTTTAGTGAGTTTTTTCCTTACCTTCACGTGGGGTATGTCTGGGAGTGTTGCATTTATTTTGTATTTATTTAAAAAAAGAATTGACCTTATGGTGTTCTTGTTTTGTTCTTGACTTATTGTGATGTTTCTTCTTGACTTGTTTAAAGAAGACGTGTCCGGCCCATGGCGACATTAACGTGTGTTGTCGGGCCTTACAAATAAATTTGATTTGATTTGATTTAGGAGAAACTGCAGTGGTTGTTGGTTCACCACTATCTAACTACAGTATGACTATAGTTAGAGATGAGGTTAATTAAGGTTAAACATTTGCTTAACAGTTATGGTTAAGACATAAAGTTAGAGTTAAGGTTAGGGTTCGATCCCCAGATCCCCCAAATCGTTTTCAAAATGTAATATATGTACTTATTTGTAATACCTACACATGTTACATTTTCGATACGATATGTAAATACATTACTTACAGTATGGCTATAACACAACCTACATTATGTACTTTCTTTGGTTTATTAGTACTTTATTTACATATTTTAAGTGAGACCGAGCTGTAAATACATAAAGCTTCTACTTTTACTAGACTAGTGGGCTGTCTTACTGTCCCTCAGTAGGGCTGGGTATATAAAAACAACACGTCCTATGTTGGTTATCAACATTTGTAGGCCTCAAATGGTATTGAGGTCTTGCACAAAACATTTGCGTAGTTATCATTCTTCCAACATGGCTGCCTGTAACCAATGATAACCACTTGCCTAAACCAAAAAAAATCCTAATTTCTGTGCAGTGCTAGTCTAGGTAAAACATTGGAAAAACATGATACAAGATCCACTTCACCAAAAAACAACACTGATTTATTTCGCACATAATCTCACACATCGCTCTAAACTGTTTTGCACACATTCATTTAGTTTGACAGTTATTGCAAGTTAAATAGCAAAATAGTAATCGCTATTGCAATCCTTATCTCTATTTGTTCATCTACACCATTTTATTGAGCTGTAATTAACACAACACAAGGATTCAGTGTCCTCTGATGAAATTACGGGAGGAGATATTCAAAAACATTAACTCTCAATAACTGTCATACTAAATTAACGTGTGCAAAACCGCAATCCCAAGAGCTTTGGGATATGTGTGAGATTATGCGCAAAATAAATCTGTGTTGTTTTTCGGTGAAGTTCCCCTTTAATAAAAATCAAATTATATATTTTGCACATATCAACCATTGTCTCTTGCAACATGGAAGACAAATGAGCATTCTAAACATTCAATGAAAGGCCTCTATAAGGGTAAATGAGGAATGGCTGGTCGTTCAGAACAACCACACAAGCTGTGTTGTGAACGGCCTATTTCTGAACTTAAGGAATACATTATTCTCAACAATAATATACCATAGTGATACCTCGGCATACATACAGTAAACAAATGAGACCATTGTCGAAAAACAACTCATAGTTACTCCGTTATGGTTAGTCAAGATAATCCACAGACCTCATTGTGAATGGTTTCATTAATAATTATTATGGTGGGTGTACTTCAGTGGAAGACAGTTCCCAATGAAACCACTTAAGAATGAGATATGTGGATTATCTTGAGTAACCATGTCATGATTAATAGAAAGAGACATTGTTGTTGAGTTTTTCAAAACTCAGCCAATCATGCCAAAATTATCTGGATGTATGGACAGTACTCCGGGTAAGGGGAAAGATTTTCTTTTGGGTGAATTGGCTCTTTAACAATAACGTTATCTTTGTTTACAGATTGATCCTTCAAAATTGGGTATGCCGTTAGCATAGAATCATATCAGCAAAAAGATGGCATTAGCTCAGCCTACAGATGGTACTTCAAACTTCATTCTCCATGTTAGCACGTAAGAGGGATCAGGACGGTAAACATAGCCCAGGACGGCTTGCTTAGGGAGAGTCTAGATGCCCTACTGTGGCGAACATACCCAGAATGCATTGCGGTCCTAGCCACAATAGACCCATTTGACTGTAGTTAGCAAAGCCAAGATGCATAGCTTGCTAGTCGCTAATGTTACCACTCAGTTTTGCTGCTGTGTTGTATCAAATGGAACATACAATAAGATAGTGCCGTAGAATTGACTTGTAAAGCAAGCGGTATTAGACAAAGTATCAAATATTGCGTAGACTTTTTTAGGCAAAGTGTGGTGTCGGCTGCTGAGAGGACATTCTGGACCGTGGGGAAGTGTGTGGCAGCTGACAGGCAAGATAACAGGACAAAAGAGATGTTGATGCAATCAGGCCAATACAATGGAGAACGGCCAGGAAGAAAACAGTTGAAGTGTTATTATTATCCAAAGTCACATGTCAGCGTGACAAGTTACTGCATGCAAATCACAGCTGTTGCCAACAGCAGCCACAGATGTGTGTGATGGAACCAAGGAGAATCCAACAAATCAATATATATATGGATCATTAAAGAGACTTGTTCAAATAATAGGTATATTTGGATGTAATTAGGAATATAAAAAGGTTGGTTGAATGTATAACTGACTATCTCTCTCTCTCTCTCTTTCTCTCATTCTCTCTTTCTCTCTGGGTATATATATTAAAGATATAGTGATATCTATACATAAAGTGTTTAGATCCTGTGAAAAAGCTATTTCAAGTGGTTACAATATGATATAGCGTGTATTTCATATCCATTTCTAAGTGTCTATTTATATAACGTAGGTTTACTTACATCACTGTAAGTGCCAAACAGCTGTTAGTACAGTTTGGCTCAAGGAGGAATTGTAAAGACCATATTAGGTAATGTTTGAATGTCACTCTCATTGGCCAGCCATAGTCAAACCAGTGAGGTCATCAAGTAGTATAAAAAGCAGAACAAGGTTTTCATTCAGGAGGCAAGGCACCAGAGCTTATGTGAGTATAATTTTTATGTATTGAATGTTAGGCTAAGGTTAAATATGGAACATGTTAGTACTTGTGTATTTCTAAATAGTTTTGTGTGGCCAATTTAATGGGCACGGGGTAATGTATAGCATTTATAACCATGTAATGCATAATTGTCATTTGATTGAATCCCTCATGTTTCTCAAACGCTCTCTCTGGGACCTCATTCCAATAAAAGTGCTTATGTGAAATAAGTTGAATCATGGTATTGGACATTCAAGCTTCATGCCCGGTGGGAGCTGGGGCACCCATTCTATCTATCTTTCTCTCCTTCAGCAACATGTGTCCAAAATGGCTCCTTATATTTAATTAGGAAACGTCAATAGCGTTAGCATTAGCATTAGCAGGTCAGGACAAAAGGCATATGATTGTATGGCATGTTCCCCACAGTAGTGCATCTAGTCTCTCCAGCCTCACTTTTGAAATTATGGGAGGCAATTGGGGTCAATGGGGGCCATGTGATTCAATTGCGTAAAAAAAATGATTTAACGCGTTATGATTTTCCAATTAATCTGCTAAATGAACACGGTGATATTGCCAGTCCTACTTTTCATTCAAAATCGAGTACTGGAGTGTACTGTAACTGTAAATAAACAAATAACAATAATCCAAGAATACCCAGCCCTATACGCAACACAGAGAAACGTCTTGTTCCACAGTCCATCCACTCACGTCGGTTCATCGTTAGTCTTCATTCATCCTGTCCATTTGTCCGCTGTGTGCTCCACGTTTTCATGCGTATTTCCTACGGTGGCGTCCTTCGGCCTCCCCATCCGCTCGTCTCCTGGTCTGTCTTTGTCTGCCTACGCTTGCAGTTATTGCTTGTCTACGCTATGAAGCTAGTCTGCCTCGATAGATTAGTAACAAAACAACAAGATGAAATGAATAAACGCTTGGACAGGTAAAGCGGTTGTTGCAGTTCATGACCTCACACTTGACCTCATTATGTACTGTACATTCAAACAAGTTGGGAATGTTTTCATGCATTCCGATTCATTGTTCGAGAGTGAGCTGCGATGTGTCGGCCACAACACACACACACACACGCGCGCGCGCGCGCGCACACATATGCACATACACACACTGACACGTACATGCGCACAGAGAGGTGCACGGACACACACACACACGCACGCACGCACACACACACACACACACACACACACACGCACGCGCACACAAGCACACACACACACACACACACACACACACACACACACACACTGTAAAGTGTCCTCCAGTATTTTCTGCAGCCTTAACCCTTAAAGTTAGTTAAGGGTTAGAGTGAGTGAGTGAGTGAGTGAGTGAGTGAGTGAGTGAGTGAGTGAGTGAGTGAGTGAGTGAGTGAGTGAGTGAGTGAGTGAGTGAGTGAGTGAGTGAGTGAGTGAGTGAGTGAGTGCGTGCGTGCGTGCGTGTGTGTGTGTGCGTGTGTGCGTGCGTGTGTGTGTGTGTGGGCATGTGTGTGTGTGTGTGTGTGTGTGTGTGTGTGTGTGTGTGTGTGTGTGTGTGTGTGTGTGTGTGGGCGTGTGTGTGTGTGTGTGTGTGTGTGTGTGTGTGTGTGTGTGCATGTACATATTACACTGCAGTGTGTCTGGATGCAT
>NC_140179.1:49810826-49848326 GCF_963971535.1 Notolepis coatsorum | reverse complement strand
GTTCTGCGATCTGATTGGCCACTGACGTTTCTGGTGCGATCTGATTGGCCACTGACATTTCTGGTCATGTGACATGTGCGCCCAATCGCGTGATGTGCCCATTTCCGCCTTGAACAGCAGCAAACTACCTAACGCCTAGTTTATCACTGGTTAAGCTTAGGTGACTCTTTCGAAGTTGGTTAAGGTTAGAGTTTGGAATCAGGGCTGGTGTTCTATCGCCATGCTCTAAGACAAACTCTAACCTTAACCAACTTCGAAAGAGTGCCTAAGCTTAACCGGTGAAAGAAACAGGCGTCACACGATTGGCGCGACCATAAACGTCAGTGGCCAATCAGAGCAGAGAACACGAACGCGGAACTGGAAATCCGTTGGTAAAAGTATTCAGGCATCCTGGCCCAAAATATCATGATACTGAAAAATGCATTTGAAACTCAAAGATGATAGTGTTTGACAAGACATGACTTTGACTATACAGATTGTTATGTGTGCAGGACTTGCCATTAGAGCGCCCCTTTACACATTCTTCTACTGGAGGGGCGGAGCTTCTCACAAACAATTCTGGCACAACTAATCCTGTGAACCTAGCATGGCTGCTATTGGCACTGTCATCCAGGAAATGCTAACTGCTCCTAACATGAAATGCTAACTGCTAACATGAAATGCTAACTTGGGGGAAGATGTGAGGGGAAGGGGGTCTGTGTGTTCTCAATGAAGGCAAAGGTGTAAGGATGCTGCTAAGCTATTTTAACCCCGTAAAGCCCTATAGAAAAACATTAGCAAAAAATGTTCATGCGTATTTCCTACGGTGGCGTGTTCATCTTTGGGGGGGAAACCAAACAAATTGTTATTCAATATAAAGAAAGATTTGTGGAACTTTTAGTGTTTCTCCTGAAAGGTTGTTTATTTCCAAATGGAGTTTCTGCAGACCTCTGGAAATATGTTACTCTTATGGTCTTAAGCTACAGTCCATAAGCATGAACATATTATGTACTCAGTTTGTGGCTCTCAAAGCACCAACAAAAGTAATTTGAAAAACTCAAAAGCAACGTCTCTTTCCAGAAATCATGACCCATTACTCAGGATAATCCACAGACCTTGTTGTGAGCAGTTTCATGTAGGAACTATTTTCTACACCTGGCCCACATTATTATGTAAAGTATATTCTTTTATAGACACTGTGTATTCAAGCTGACCTTTTACAATGAAATTAGCAAATGTTCTGGTCCATATCTGTTTGCGATACTGTGAAACTGAGCCCATTTGGTCATAAAAGGTCAAACGCTTTGTGAGTTCCACAAACTCCATTATCCCATTAATTATCAACAGAGCAGCTCCGGGATTCATCCCAATGACATCAGCTGACAGCATCACATATTCAAGTCTCATCAATTGTTTTATTTTCAAGCTTTGGGAAAGTGTGTTGAAAAAGCCTACTGATGAATATTAACTTCCCTCGACTTAGGCTTGATTATTTTGCTGAAAGCACTTCTTGGCCACTCTTCCAGAGCGGAGCCAAACGGGAATTACTGGGGCAAGAGCCAAGCTCAAGCTCTTTAAACACAGCATCAAAATTAATAGCAGCTTATTTGACACTACAACCCCAGTTTGACAAATTTTCTATTGGCAACGGCAGCATTAAATACGGAATCATAGAAATGCTGCTTTGGGAGCCAACCCTGTGATATAATGATGACAGAACCAGTTGTCTGGCCCTGATTGCTCTTCAAGTGGAAGGCAGGATGTTAGACTTGTTGTTGTGGGTCCAGTTGGATGTCCTTGGTGCCGTGCCAAAGAGACGGCATCTCTCTGCGAGGACAATCTGTGTTCCAATTTAAACCATGGGAACTAAGAAGGTTCATTCTGCATTCTACAAGATATCTACCATTAAAAGACATGATCTGACCATGCTGTTAGGAGAACCTTGTATCTATGAAAGGGTTAAACTTGTCACACATTAAGGGGCTTGGATGCAAGGCTTGGATTTGCATGATCATCTGTCAATGACATGAGGGCTTATTCACCTTGTGCTTCTTCTAGGCAACAAGGACGCCACCTGCCAGCAGATGTATGAGCTTGTGACACTGTATCTAGGCAACACAGCCTCACCAGAAAACGTAAATAAAGTACTAATCAACCACAGGAAAAAAAGGTACATAATGTACATAGTATTAAAGTAATATATTTACTTATTGTATAAGTAATACATTTACATTTCGTACCGGCAAAGGTCTAAAACAAACAGCGCCACCGGGAGTCAAACTAACAATGATTGTGGTCGCGGGCGAATCACTAGACCAAGCCGACCACCCACCCTGATACAAATACAATACTACTATGATGATTTGATTTCTGGCATGTTATACATGGTTTTTGGTAGTATTTGATATAGTATTGGCAGCAAATACCTCATATCCGCAAGAAGATTTCAAGGAGGTTTCCCTGTGTCTATGACTTAAAATTAAACTATACAATAATTCAATTCAACTATACAATAATTCACCCCCCCCCCAAAGGTTAAAAAGAAATGAAAAACATCCAAATATGTGTTGTGTGATTTGCCGATATTTCTGGAGATATCTGCTGTAGAGATACATTGGGGGGGGGGGGGGGTTAAAACATGATCATTCCCTGGGAATGACGACAAGGACCTCACGGGATGAATGCGGCTACATATCACAGCTCCATCTGTTAAGGGCATATACATTTGGACAGCCATTGCAGACTGTCACCATGGGCAAGCTGTGGTCACTCATGGGCGTTTTAGAAGGGCGCTGGCCATGTAGGTGCTTCTAATGAGGACAACAAGGTCTGCTTATCTCTGCATCAACTCAAGGAGCATTATCCCACTTTTAAGTAACCCATCCACCCATCCACCAAACAAGTAACACATCCACCCAAGACCAACCAACCCATCCACCCACCCACGACAACTTCCAAAAAAACATAACCCGCCACGAACCAGGGGAGTATTCATTTTCAGAGTCTTTAGATTTTGAGGTCAGGATTTGATTAGATTCCGGATGTGTTAAAAATGTATTCATACTATAGAGCCCTAATTATATATATAATATTGGTTGGTTGGTGAGTGGGTGGGTTGGTTGGTTTGTTCAGAGGACACTGAATCCTTGTGTTGTGGTAAGCATAGCTCATGAAATGATGGAGATGAAAAACAGCTATCCCTATCTCAATCTGCATAATTTCATGGAGCTGTAATTAACACAATACAAGGTGTAACTGAGGGGTACAATTCCCTGACTGTATTACTAGATATGATACTTACTACCACTACCTTTGTACTTAATATTCGGCCACCCAGTACACGGCATAAATATATTATCATAAACACTCTCACGTAGATGAAACGGATCCAACACAAATGTACGAAGTCGAAACAGGTCTTTATTTCTACACAGCGATGGTGTGTAGAACAAGCACTTAATCACTTAATTACATTTATGAATTGAAATAGTATGCACTTTTATGGCAAAGAGTATTCGTCGGTATATCAATAGAGAATGTCCAATCTCTGAAGGCGCAGGTGGTAAATATACGACCTGGAATAGTTAAGGAATAACAGCAATGATACTTTAATGATTATATACTAGATACACTAGAGGGGGTTAATCCGGTCGCTTGTAAGCCGACAGGAGTAGGAGGGGGGGGGGGTAGAATCCGGCTGCCTCGTCCGGCCAAGGGTATCCCAGGTGAACCCACTGTAGTGCCGTTCAATGCGCCGGCGATCCTTGGACCACAGATGAAAGCAGGTGGACTCTTTGTGGGCCGGCTCTCTCCGGTCCACGGGGGAGAGACGTGAAGCGACCTCGTCTTGCAGAGCGTCTCCTCACCTTGCGTCCTCTCCAGGGGGGGGGGTTCCAACACACGGCAGTGTCGGGGGTCTTTATCCATGGAATAATCAAAGTATACAAAGCATAATCCGTGCCTGGGAAGGCGGGCTGTCGTCGGTAGAATAATCCGGTATACAGGTCCACTCGCTCGTCGGCTCTGGGGCTCCTCGGGTGCAGCTTCACATGGGGTCAACCACCCTGGGTAAGCAGCCAGTTCTCTGCCCGAAACGATGGGGTACTGACTACGGTAGTATTCTCACCGCACGAAGCACTATATATTAACAGACTATTATTAGCTTAATAGACTACGTCCAACTCGACGATATAGTGCCAAATATGACTATTCAAATATTAATATACACGATGTCTCAATACCGATGGTAGGCGAACTTGGCCTTACTCCCACACGTGGCGTCGCGGGGAGGCTTTACGTCTGTGACTCTATTGGAGGGTAAGAAACTGGACTGAAAAAGAAAGTCCTACTTTAGTAGCGCAGTATATATACGCACTATGAACAAATAGTCCCATTAGTGGTGCGGTAGCCAGATTCCTACGCGGAACTAGGACTTGTTCGTACATGTGGAGCGGTACGTTTGAACTGGGTCTGAGGGGTATGGCAGCCTGGCACCAAGGTCTCGACCAATAGTAGAATGGAGACTATTATGGGATGTTCAGTAGGCTAGAATGGATATTCAATGCATATTGTACAAGGAATATACAAGGGATATCAGGGAATATTAGAGAATATACAAATACAATTAAATATATATATATAATAAATATATATATATTCGGTTTAATCTGGCCCTTCACAACAGCCACCCCCTGAATAGGTCCCAGACCTAATCAGTTAAACAGAGACAGATTAATCGCGTTGTCTATTTACACATAAGGGTTTGCTGTAGGGGTCAGTCAACTTCACAAAGTCATAGGGTTATAGGGTCATGGTCATCATCGATTGTGTCTGGGAGTCGGGGCAGTTCTATGAGCCTCGCCACGGGACGGGTGTAAGTGCGACCCTGGACGAGCACTTCAGCTGCTCAGACCTTGCCGTCGGCACCGGTGATCACTTTGCTTACGCGGCCGGCCGGCCACATAGCTCTGGGCAGTGATTGATCAATAATCATGACGACTGTTCCTTCTGTCAAATTGTCTCTCTCCTTTACCCACTTCTGGCGGGTCTGTAGAGACGGTAGGTAGTGCAGTAGGAAACTGTTCCAAAACTTGTCGGCTAATACTTGGCTGTACCTCCACATTCGTCGGCCGTTCGCTTCTTCAGGCCGGTACATTGTCTGGGGTAATGCAGGATCTAGCCGCCCCATCAGGAGTGTGTTGGGGGTAACTGGGTCGATATCCGCCACATCACTGGAGACATATCCGAGGGGCTTCGAGTTAAGTACTCCCTCAATCTCCGTGAGGACTGTCATTAGGACTTCTTCCGCCACAGTCTGGGCCCCAAGTACTGCGTACAGGGCTGTCTTTATGGAGCGCACTTCTCGTTCCCAAGTGCCACCGAAGTGGGGTGCGTTTGGGGGGTTGAATTGGAAATCAACCTGGGCTGGAGCGAGGTGGGTCTTAAGTTCTGGGCCCATAGCTTGGAAGCTCTCTCTCAGCTCTCTTTCGCCGCCTTTGAAGTTTGTCCCATGATCGGACAATAGGGTAGACGGTCTTCCTTTCCGTGATGTGAATCTTCGGAAGGCCATAAGGAATGAGTCTGTGCTCATGGTCGGGAGAAGCTCGATGTGTATCGCTCTGGTGGTCATGCATTTGAATACAATACCCCACCGCTTCTCGGTTCCTCTTCCTTTCTTTATGTGCAGCGGGCCAAAGCAGTCCATACCCGTTGAGTGGAATGGCTTGTCACCGATTCGGAGGCGACATGGAGGAAGGTCAGCCATCCTTGGTATGCTGGGCTGCGCGCGCCACTTGCGGCAGTCTAGACATGTTCGCTGGAAGCGTCGTACCGCCTCTCTTCCTTGTAGGATCCAGTAACGACGTCTGATTTCCGCGAAGACTCTTTCTGCTCCTGCGTGATGTACATCCTCATCGTATTTCTTTATAATCAGCTCTGTGACCTTGTGTCGGCTGTTCAATACGATCGGGTATTTAATGTCATCCGGTAGATTGGGGGCTCTGCGTAGGCGACCACCCACTCTGATGAGGGTATGAGCGTCGCTCTCGGGGGCCAGGTGAATTAATCTGCTGTCGGATGGGACGGGCTTTCCTCCCTGTAGACAGGCCAATTCATCGGGGAACGAGTCTCTCTGGGCTCGCTGCAGTAGAAGCAATTCTGCTTCCTCGTAGTTAGCTGCTGACATATCAGCGGGGGACTTGCACTCCGGGTGGTACCGCAGGAATGTTCTTTGTTGTGCACTCTCTATGGACGTGCAATCGTCTATGTTAGGGTCGGTGGAGGCTACGGTGCTCAATCCACAGAACACAGACTTCTTATTTTCCACCTCCTCTGGACTTGCTTCCCTCGGGATAGGCATGGGCCACTGTCCTTCCGGGAGTCTTAGGAATGCGGGGCCGTCACTGTAGACATTGCGACGGGTGAGGTCATCCAGGGGCATCCCCCGGGTGATGACGTCAGCTGGGTTCTGTTTTGTATCAACGTAGCGCCACTCTGTTTCTCCGGTTAACTCTTCGGTTAAGTCTTGAATCTCTGTGACTCTGACTCCCACGAAGACTTTGTACTTGCATGAGTCCGATTTGATCCAGGCGAGTACCGTCGTGGAATCTGACCACAGGATTGTTCTAGACACCGGTATGGTGAGCTCACGTTGGATGAGCGTGGCTAGGTGCGCTCCGGCTAGGGCTGCGCAGAGCTCTAGACGTGGGATAGATTGTTGCTTGCGTGGGGCTATTCTCGAGCGGGCGAGGACAAATGCTGTGTAGATCTCTCCCCCCTGGTCTTGGGCCCGCAAGTAGGCTACTGATCCGTATGCGACCTCTGAGGCGTCACTGAAGACGTGTAAGTCCATTTTACATGTCTCTGGCCTCACCGTGGGTGGGAAGTAGCTTCGGCGCATATTAACGCCTGGGAGTGAGTGGAGCTCCATCTCCCACTCTCTCCAGGTGGATGCAAGGTGTGCGGGAATGGGGTCGTCCCAGCCCTGGTCCTTGTCCCACAATGCTCGTACAATCATTTTTGCCCTGGTGGTGTACGGTAGAATACATCCTAGCGGGTCATATTGTCGGGCGAGTGTTGTGTACACACTCCGTCTGGTGGTCGGCGCCGCCGCCGGCCTTCCCTGCTCCGTAGTCAGGGGCTTGTGTCTGTAGTGAAGCGAATCTGTTTTGAATCGCCACACCAATCCCAGGGTCATCTCCTGGGCTTCTCCCGGGATTGTAGCCATCCAGGTCTCGCTGCTGGCTGCCTTGTCCTCGGAGGAGAGGCTGCGCAGTACTTGCGGATCGCTGCTGGCCCACTGCCTGAGATCAAAGCCGCCTTTGATCAATGAGGCGCGGAGTTTAATCAGGAGAGCCTCGGCGTCTTCCTGGGTTGAAAGGCTTTGTAGACAGTTGTCTACGTAGAAGCTGTTCTTTACGCTGTGTCGGACCTCTTCGTCCGCTGCTGGGTCCTCTGCTACATGTTTCTGTAGTGCAAATGTCGCACAGCAGGGGCTGCACGTCGTTCCGAAGGGGAGGACTTCCCATTGGTAGATGGCTGGGTGCTCATCTCCTGGCTTCTCTCTCCATAGGAACCGTAACAGGGGCTTGTCCGCCTCTACTAATCTCACCTGCAGGAACATTCCTTTAATGTCCCCGCTGATGGCCACCTTTTCCTGGCGGAAGCGGAGTAGAACGCCGAGTAGGGAGGGGCCGAGTGTGGGACCGGGCAGTAACTCTTTATTCAGATTTTGGGATCCGATCTGGTAGCTGCAGTTAAATACTATGCGGTCTTTACCGTTGTGATGGACCTTGTGGTGGGGCACGTACCACGATTCAGTGGTCTGGTCAGCCTCTTTAATGTCCATCTTTGTGACGTGTCCCGCTGTGATGAGCTTCTCAATCTCAGCGCGGTATACACTCTCTTGGGCGGGGTTCTTGGCTAAGCGCCGCTCCGTGTTCAGCAGGTACCGTTCTGTGGCGTCTGTCTTGGCGTGGAAAGTAGGCATTCCTTCTCGCCGCAGGAGTGGCGTGGCGTATCTCAACACGCCGTTGACCGGGACTCTCTTGGTCCCTGTCTCGAGGAGGTGAATTGCGTAAATGTCATCTTTAGAGCGAATGTCTTTCTTTCCGTTCTTAAAGGGCATTTGTTCCAAGGTCCATAGCCGCTCTACGTGTTGCAGGAGTGCGGTTTCTCCCTCTGTGACTCGGGAGTGGAGACATCTAGTGGCTGTACTTCGGTTGAGAGATTTGGCGAGCGGGCCTTGGAGAGTCCATCCCAAACGGGTCTCGACTGCTGCAGGACAGCCTCGGGGTCCGGTATGAACCCGGTCTATCGGGACAATGAGGTCTGCATGGTCGGAGCCTATCAACAGGGTCGGCATAGCATTGTCTATGAGCGGGATCGGTAACTTGCGCAGATGGGCATATTTCTCCATCAGCTTGGCGACGGGGTATGTGTACCGCGACAGTCCTATTTCTTGGCTGGTGAAAGCGTCTGCAATCTGGTACCGTCGCTCAGGCTGGCCGCTTGCTGCGATAGAGAATGAGACATTCTCGCCCTTTATCATCTTCAAATCTCGTCTTATTGTCCGAATTGTCATTTGGGTTTCGCTTCCCCGCAGCCCTAGCTGGGCCGCAGCGGAGGCGAGCAGCAGGGTCTTCTCTGACCCGTCATCGAGGACGGCGTAAGTGTCCAGGACTTTATTCTGGTAGCTTAGTGTCACACGCACTACTTTTAGGAGTACTCGGGCTCCACTGCTGCTGGCGGGATCGATGTACATGACGCTCGCTTTGCGGCTGGATGGTGCAGGTGAAGGGCGCCGTCTGTTACTGTCGTGAAGTATGTCCAGATGGGCTCCATCGCACTTGGTGCACCTTTTCTTTAAGCGGCATTCGGCTGCCATGTGTGAGCGCGCACAGCGAAAACAGCGCTTGTTGGACTTTATCCATTGACCTGCTTCCTCCGCGTTCAGCTTGGGGAAGGAGTCACATTGCGCTAGCCAGTGTTCTTTCTCACAGTAGGGGCACACTATCTTCCACTTCTCCGTTCTGGAGGGGGTACTGTGGCTCCTGCTGCTCGGTACTGACTCCGATTGGTGCATCACAGTCACCGATCTTCTTCCATCATTTAGTCGTCTGGTTCCTTCTCTGGAGCCAGGGGTGCTCCGTCCGAATGTATCTAGCCGTAGGCTGCTGACTTCTCTCGCCAGGAAGTCTGCTAGATCGAGGAGGTTCGGTTCGGGGCCATTCGGGTCTCTGTGGTCCCTCTGCCGCCTAAAGCGCTCCTGACGAGCGGGCGGCAGCTTCTCCAGGATCCTTTCCACATTTGAGTTGGCGTAAAGTTCATGCCTCCCCTTCTCTCTTTGCGCTCCCAACATCCCTACCAGGGACTGCACTCTGATGGACAGGTCGTCCAGTGCTCGATTGTCTATTGCTGGGGGTAAGCGGTCGATGTGTCGGATCTCCTGGATCACGTAATCCCATATGCGCCCATACCTCTGGTCCAATGCTACCAGCGCTGCTGTGTATGGGGTGGTGGAAGTCGCGTAGGCGAGCGCTATATTATGTGCGCGGGGTACCTTTAAGTGCTTCAGTAGGATGGCGTATTTGTGGCGTTCATCCAATACATCCACCAACATGGTCTCCAGACACATGCGGAGTTCTGTATACTGGGCCCGGTTCTCTTGGGTGAAGTCGGGTACCATAGGCGTGCCAATGTATGACGCTGACTGTGGATACATCGGCGAGCGTTGGGGGAGAGGCCTCCTAGGCGAGTCTCCTCCCGCTCCTTGGTATGGGCTGGTACCGGCAGTGTACCATGGCCCGCTTGTCCAGGTGCTGTTCCTCGGTGCGGGTCGTGCGCCGTGCTCACCCGGGTATAGAGTCGGGGGTCTGTAGCGCAGCTCCGCGGGAGTATAGCCTGGGCTGTACCGGGCCTCCTGGTCCGGTAGAGTACTGTGCTGTCTTCGGGCGTGGTTCTCCTCCTCTTCCTCTTCGTCTTCAGTTAGGTCATCCAGTGCTTGTAGTCTCTGGTTTAGCCTCTCCACAGGATATGCTGCTCCTTCCCGGTTGCTAGGTCTCGCTTGGACCGGTGGGGGGAGGTGGTCTGTGGGGGGTATAGACCTCGTCTGTTGGTCAAGTTCAGGGTTGTTTACTCGGCTAGGGGATGCCGCCCTGGAGGTGTGTCTAGACGAGTTCCTGGAGCCTCTGGCGGAGGGAGAGGGTGTTGTCCGTCTGATCAGCTGTTCTATTAGTTGCGACTGCTGTCTGTCGCGCGCTGCGTCCCGTTGAGCACCGGCTCGTTCTCGGGCCACATTCTCTTCCATCTGAATGCGTCTTATTTCTAGACGTATCTGCTCGTGTTCGCTTCGCTGCTGGATCTGCAGTCGGTCGCGTTCAGCAGCGGCGTTCAGGCTGATGAGGAAGGCCTGCTGTAGGGTCCTCTCTGCCTCGCTGGGAGAAGGCGGTTGTATAGGGGAGCCTTCCCTCGGGGTACTCCTTGCGGAGCCTTGGAGCTCTATCTCCACGGTGCTCTCCCCGTCTTCTTCCGTGCCGAGTTCTCTCTCGGTAGCGTTGTATTCCTCCCGGGACTCATCGGGGACTACTTCTTCAGTACTGGCGGGATGTGAAGTCATGTCTGGTTCCCACTGGTCCCCACCGTGAACTTGGTCAGTTACATTAGAGCCCGTAGGGGCCTCTATGGTCGGGGTAGTCTGGGCGTTGGGGTTAGACATACTTTTACTTTCTAGTTTTACCGCGTTTACTGTTAGTAGAAGACTAGGTTGTTGACTGACAGCGTAAGCCTCTAAGTACTGAGGGAGCCGTCGTTCGCGCTGCGGGCGTTGGTTAGGAGGATCGTTTCGTGGAGTGTTCATCATAGGCCATTTCAATATTAATAACACTATATTAATATCACACTAATTACCCTCCGGCTCGAAGGACCAATTGTAACTGAGGGGTACAATTCCCTGACTGTATTACTAGATATGATACTTACTACCACTACCTTTGTACTTAATATTCGGCCACCCAGTACACGGCATAAATATATTATCATAAACACTCTCACGTAGATGAAACGGATCCAACACAAATGTACGAAGTCGAAACAGGTCTTTATTTCTACACAGCGATGGTGTGTAGAACAAGCACTTAATCACTTAATTACATTTATGAATTGAAATAGTATGCACTTTTATGGCAAAGAGTATTCGTCGGTATATCAATAGAGAATGTCCAATCTCTGAAGGCGCAGGTGGTAAATATACGACCTGGAATAGTTAAGGAATAACAGCAATGATACTTTAATGATTATATACTAGATACACTAGAGGGGGTTAATCCGGTCGCTTGTAAGCCGACAGGAGTAGGAGGGGGGGGGTGTAGAATCCGGCTGCCTCGTCCGGCCAAGGGTATCCCAGGTGAACCCACTGTAGTGCCGTTCAATGCGCCGGCGATCCTTGGACCACAGATGAAAGCAGGTGGACTCTTTGTGGGCCGGCTCTCTCCGGTCCACGGGGGAGAGACGTGAAGCGACCTCGTCTTGCAGAGCGTCTCCTCACCTTGCGTCCTCTCCAGGGGGGGGGGTTCCAACACACGGCAGTGTCGGGGGTCTTTATCCATGGAATAATCAAAGTATACAAAGCATAATCCGTGCCTGGGAAGGCGGGCTGTCGTCGGTAGAATAATCCGGTATACAGGTCCACTCGCTCGTCGGCTCTGGGGCTCCTCGGGTGCAGCTTCACATGGGGTCAACCACCCTGGGTAAGCAGCCAGTTCTCTGCCCGAAACGATGGGGTACTGACTACGGTAGTATTCTCACCGCACGAAGCACTATATATTAACAGACTATTATTAGCTTAATAGACTACGTCCAACTCGACGATATAGTGCCAAATATGACTATTCAAATATTAATATACACGATGTCTCAATACCGATGGTAGGCGAACTTGGCCTTACTCCCACACGTGGCGTCGCGGGGAGGCTTTACGTCTGTGACTCTATTGGAGGGTAAGAAACTGGACTGAAAAAGAAAGTCCTACTTTAGTAGCGCAGTATATATACGCACTATGAACAAATAGTCCCATTAGTGGTGCGGTAGCCAGATTCCTACGCGGAACTAGGACTTGTTCGTACATGTGGAGCGGTACGTTTGAACTGGGTCTGAGGGGTATGGCAGCCTGGCACCAAGGTCTCGACCAATAGTAGAATGGAGACTATTATGGGATGTTCAGTAGGCTAGAATGGATATTCAATGCATATTGTACAAGGAATATACAAGGGATATCAGGGAATATTAGAGAATATACAAATACAATTAAATATATATATATAATAAATATATATATTCGGTTTAATCTGGCCCTTCACAACACAAGGAATCAGTGTCCTCCGATGACATCACCGGAGGACATATTCACTCTCAGTGACTGTCAAATGAAATTAATGTGTGCAAATCTGTTTACACAGTTTGAGATCATTTGCATAATAAATCAGCATTGTTTTTCAGTGAAGTGCCCCTTTAATAATATTTAATACTATAGATTTATTTAATAAGTGAAAGTGGGATAATGCCCCTTGAGGTGATGCAGAGATAAGCAGGATTCCTGACCACGACCTTGTTGTTGTGGTAATTAGAAGCACCTACATGACCTTCTAAAACGCCCCTGAGTGACCACAGCGTGCCAGTTGGAGTCCATGGTGACGGTCTGCAACGGCGTGGGAAAAAAATGTATATTCCCTTAACAGATGGTTTTCATAGGAGCCGTGCTATGTAGCCGTATTCATCCCGTGAGGTCCTTGTCGTCGTTCCCAGGGAATTATCATGTTTTAAACATCAGTATGCATACAAAAAAATCCATGACTGACATGACATTAAAACAATAAATAGTTGTCTTTTTAAAACGACAAACGGTTGAAGTGGTTCAGTAAGCTATCGGTATCTTCACTTAAAACTAACCTTTCCCATAGCTAACCTTAACCCTACACTAACCCTTTTTATGATGAATTGAAAATGGGGGACCCTGATGTAAACAAGACGAAAGTCTTTCTCTGGTCTGCATCCCCTTAACAATTGTGTGTATTGAGCCGTACTATATTGTACCCATTCTGCAATCTGTTAATAAAGTTTTCAATCAATCAATCAATCAATCAATCAATCAATCAATCAATCAATCAATCAATCAATCAATCAATCAATCAATCAATCAATCACTTACTTTAACCTAACACTAACCACTTCCTTGACTTACCTTAAACTAACACTAACCTTTTCCTTAACTTTACCTTAACCTAACACTAACTAATTATATATATATATATATATTAGTGCTGCGTTAACGCGATACTATTATCGCGCGATAATATAATTAACGCATTAATCTAAAAAAAAAAAAAATCATTTTTTTTTAATTTTTTTTTACCTTCATTTACCCAGGGTAGGTTCGCTGAGCACAGATGCTCTTTTTCAGGAACGCCCTGCTTCACATTCACACAGTTCCATTCACACCTGGGAGCTGCCCAGTACAACCACAGTTGACACCATTGGCCACTGAGCAACTCCACTGGAGCAGTTGATTTGCATTGGCAGGGTTTGGCCCTGTCTGGCACCCAACGGGAAAAATATTATAGGCACTATAAGTAGACATCGCTACATAAAACAAGCTGGTCTGCCTGAGTGACTGGTGGAAGAAGGAGAAATAGAGATTGGACTGATTGAGTCAAGCCATGTCACATAGTTCAAGTTTGAAATGCTTCTTTCTGTTTTGCTCCTGAGAGTGTGCTAGATACTGTACTGGTAATATTATTTATTTGTGTTAACTTCTGAATAAAACAACTTATTAAACACAAGTACAACATTATTTTGATATTTCATTACCAATTATCATAGCAAAACAGCTTTTTCAAACAGTCTGTAATGCATTTTGGAAACGGGAGATGGGCTCATGGTGTAATGGGCCACCTGGCCTGAGAAACATAAGGAGGAAAGAAAAAGTAAGGACTTACTTCTGGTCATTATTTGGGTAGAACACACATATTTTGAATGCCTTCGGCTGTTTTTTTTAAATTTTTTTTTAGCCATTTTAATCTAGATTAATCTAGATTAAATCCAGGATTGCAGATAGATTAAAAAAATGTATCTATGCCCACCTCTAATATATATATATATATATATATATATATATATATATATATATATATATATATATATATATATATATATAGGGCTCTGTAGTATGAATACATTTGAACACATAAGGAATCGAATCGAATCCTGACCTCAACATCTAAAGAGGCAACGCCTCTACTTCCTCAGGCGCCTAAGGAAGTTCCAAGTCAGTCAGAAGATCCTTAGAACTTCCAATCCAAACTTGACCTATGTCAACTAACTGTATGTCACTATTAAACAACAATCTCCTTCTACTCATGCACAATAGAGAGCATCCTGACTGGCAATATCACCTCCTGGTTTGGGAATAGCACCGCACAAGACCGTAGCAGACTACAGAGAGTGGCCCGCTCAGCCGAACGCACAATTGGAGGGGGGCTTCCCACTCTCCAGGGCATTTACAACAAGCGGTGCATGGGCAAGGCTAAGAGAATTATCAAAGACTCGAGCCACCCAAACAACTGCCTCTTTGAACTGCTGCGGTCAGGCAAGCGATACCGGAGTCTCATGGCAAGCACAGAAGAGTGCTCAGAAGAAGCTTCTATCCCCAGGCCATCAGGATGCTCAACGAACAATAACACTATGTAACAACCATCAAATGCACTCACAACACACACATCCACACGCACACACTCACTTTAAACAAATGTGGTAAATTCCCAAACATAGACTCATGATTAACTAATGTGTGGAAATACTTGGCTCTCAAAACAATAATTCATAGATTGTGTGTGTGTTTACATAGACTGATTGCCATTGTCACCCCAGGAGGGCATTTGCACATAGTGGCAGCTGGGGTAAGACTTACTTCCCTTTAGGGGGTGGGTCAGAACAAAGGGCAGGAAATTCTAGAGAAACATGTCTCCTTTTAGGAGACATCAAAGAGCCAACTGGTCTGCCAAAGACAAAAGGTCACGTAGACATGTTATCTCGCTGGAGTTTCCTGTCACACACACACACACACATTCACACACACATTCACACACACACACACACTCACACACACACATTTTCAAATACAAATACACACACACACACACAGACAGACACACACACACACACACACAGACAGATACACACACACACACACAGACAGACACACACACACACACACACACAGACAGACACACACACACACACACACACACACACACACACTCACACACACACATTTTCAAATACACACACACACATAGACACACACACATAGTCACTCACATACACACACATAAACACACACACACACACACACATAGTCACACACACAGACACACACACACTCACACACACACACATTTTCAAATACACATCCACACACACACACACATAGAAGATCACTATTGAAATCCTGGTATATTGTACTTATAATCTTGAATTAAGTCATTGAAGTAAGTTAAAATATAATTAGGTTTGGTCATACTTAAATGTCTACAATTAGTTAATGTGTCTGTGCTGTTTTCATTTATGTTCAATATGATTAATTGATTGTTATGGTATTGATTTGTATTCTATTAAGCTAAATGATTAGATTTGTTAGATATTTTCTGAAAGTCAGTAGACTTAGTGATAAAGAAATATATCTGTGTTTATGTGGGCAATGGTAATTCAAATATAAATATTAGTAAATGAGAATGATGCAATGTTTAAATGAAAATGATGCAATGTTGAAATGAAAATAATGCAATGTTTAAGGTAGATGGTTTGGGACAGCCTCTGTTAGTATTATGTGAAGGGGGTTGGGCTATTAAGCCAAACCCCTATTTTTCAAATACAAGCTTAGCAGGCTTGTGATTGGGGCAATAATGTGATGATGTCATCAACTCCGAGACACTGGGCCTTGGGCTATAAGAATGGGTGTGTGATGGGGGGAGAGAGACTCTGAACCAACCAAACCCAACAGGACAGACCTCTCCACCATCTCACCCATCTGCAGCAGGCAGCAGAAGGACAAAGGAACTTCTTGGAGGGAAAATCAACTCTTTGTTCACTAGCCAAGACAAACAAAGACCAGCAACAACTTATCAACTATCATTCTTTATACTGTAATATTAGTCTGGTTGTTATCACTTACGGCATAGTGTTCGTGATCACAACCATAGCAGTTTCTTATTGTAATTTGTATACACTCTTAAACTTTGATTAAACAACTGTTAAACTATCTTTCCTCCTAAATTCCTTCTGCCTGCACGTCTCAGTTTGAACAGAAGTGATTCCCAGAGCTTTAAGGTATTGAATCACAACGCAGAGTACCACCAGCAAACAGGTTCTGATCAGAGCAGAACCGAGACAGCTTGGGAATCCACTTCACAAACAACTCACTTTACCCACTTTAGAACACCTAAACACTAGGGATGCACCGAAAATATGAATAAAATATATGACCGAAAGTCAAATAACATGTTGTTGTGATGACGTCATCAAAACGCGACTACAGACATACCGGTAGCATGCGCAACATGTAACGTGAGCAGCTTGGCAGCTCTTCCTGCATTCTACAGCCTGTGATAACTAACTCCTATTGGGAGTAGGGATGCCCCCCGAAACCCGGTTCTAAACTAAATTAGAAAAAACCGGAGTATTGATCAGCTCCGACGTTAACGGTACTGCTATCAGTAGTCTAGGAGCGGATTAGCTACGGAGCTAACAGTGTACCATCCATCTGCGACGCAACGGTGGCAGCAACAGTGGACACTGAGTAATGTTAACGTTATGACGAGTTCATACTACACTACACGTATGAACTCGACATAACGTTAACGTTACTCCGTTTAAATGAAGTGTTTAATTAGCAGCAATCCGTTGTTGAAAATGTATCGTTAAACCGGAAATGGAAATGCGAGGACAGGAAGTCGTCATCAATCGTTGTAGTCTTTTAGACTTAACAGTCTGGAATTAATGTATGCATTCAAAAGTGCTGAATAAATGTTTTATGGGCCCATAATAGTGATTATTAATATTATTTAAGTTAAGTTTAGCCATAATCATGTCTTTTGCCATAATCAGGTAGCTAAAAAAAAAAAAAAAAACATATATATGTAACGGAGGTACCGCAGTATATCCACAGTCACGGGTACAAGTAGTGACGTGGCTGTGGATGGTAAGCGGTGCTGCAAGTAAAACTCACTCCCCAGAGGCATCCAGACCCGGAAGCAAGAAGTGAATTCACTTCTTACTTAGTGGTCTGTGATGCCGCCCGTCACGCGGGCGTCCGGGGTTCAACTCCCACTCAGGGCGATCCCTTAACAGGGGTCGAATCGACTAAAACACAACGCAGACAAGATCACACCGGCTACATGTGGTGCCGTTAGACCCGGATGCCCTGGGTGGAGTGAGTTTAGGGGGGTGAGTGTAACGGAGGTACCGCAGTATATCCACAGTCACGGGTACAAGTAGTGACGTGGCTGTGGATGGTAAGCGGTGCTGCAAGTAAAACTCACTTCCCAGAGGCATCCAGACCCGGAAGCAAGAAGTGAATTCACTTCTTGCTTAGTGGTCTGTGATGCCGCCCGTGACGCGGGCGTCCGGGGTCAACTCCCACTCAGGGCGATCCCTTAACAGGGGTCGAATCGACTAAAACACAACGCAGACAAGATCACACCGGCTACATATATATATATATTTATATTAATCATTTTCGGCCTTTCGGCATTCGGTTTTCGGCCAACTGTTTCCTATTTTCGGTATCGGTTTCGGCCAAGAATTTCCCCATTCGGTGCATCCCTACTAAACACACTTTATATTTATTGGTAAAGAATTTGCACTATAACCCATACCTCATTACACCTTACTTTAAATTGTACCTAAATTGTACCTCATCCCATCTCTGCTTTGCACTGTATAGTAACGGAACGTAGACCAAATGCGTCCACATTTTTATAGGATTCTAGCACATTTTCATAACAATAGCGAATATTACCGTTTTCATTGAGGTTTCTTACAAATTAACGATGCTTTATGTTGTCCTTTATATGCCGATTATCATTAAAATCTTAAATTGTACCATATGTCCCCCTTTAGACAACATAATGTAACGCTACCAGTGCACTTTTGTTAAGATAATTAGTTTACCATTCACGGTCGCTATTACCGAGGTCGCAGTAATAGTTTACCGCTGTTCAGATCATGGCGAAGAATAGACACATCCCAGTGACCTGTGACCTGTGCTAAGGATCTTGGGAAATGTATTCATGTAGTTTTCAACATTTTCACCTTTTAATTTTAAACCAATGCTGCAATCTACTGACAACAGAAAGTGTTGTCTATCGTCACTTCCGTATACAGCGTCGCACGAAACCCATTCTAGAGATTCCCACTTTTTACTGGGAATGGGGCGTGGCCGTATTTGGTCCCAGACAATAAGAGTGGCTGTGATTGGTCACTGTGACGTTATATAGTATATTGTATTGTAACTCAGTTACTTCTACTCTGCATTGAACATTGTGTATATACTGAACACTTTTGTCTACGTACCTGACTTCTATTTTATACTTGCTATACTTATTTTATACTTATCTTATTTTTGTCTAGCACAGTCTCTGGAGCGTAACAGATAAATGTATAAAAGTATTCTGTACTTCTGTATGACGACTAATAAAGAAACTTGCAATTATCAGACTCTGAAAATGTGTGTATCAATACTCCCCTGGTTCGTAGCAGGTTATGTTTTTTTGGAAGTTGTGCTTGTTTTTATCGATGATTTGTTGAGAGCCCTGCAGAGGGAACGTACTATATATAGTTGGTATGGCAATAAGGCTTTTAAAGTCTTGGATCTTTTTTTTATTATGTTGAAGGAAGAGGTCTGAATCTTATTCCAGAACCTTCTTCCAACAGCCACTCAAGCAAGTGCTCTTTTTGGATCAAGTGAAATGAGGCCTAGTGTCATAATAAATCAGAATGACATCGTAACAGCCTGCCGTCTCCCTTTAAGGACATATTGAGCCAGCCTAACAACATACAGTATAGGCCCTACACTCTGAATAAATCATGAGTAAATCGCGGCTGTCGGTTGAAAACCTTGTATGTTTGTGATACTGTGCAGACACGGTTCCAGGAGTTGACATGGTTCAAGGCTCAGCTCAGATCATCCGGGGCTATGGTCAGTGCGCGTGCGCTGGAATCCTTTTTTTGTGTGGTCCCTGCCGTTCTGCCTGGAACACTACTGCCTACATTTTCATTTAGTTTTTTTTACCGGATTGTATGACTACTGCAAACATTACACAACACTTAATGTTAAGACAATTACTCCAGCTGAGACCTCGATTGCCTTTACTCAAGACACCATGAAAGCTAGCGAGAGAGAGAGAGAGATAGAGAGGAGAGAGAGGAGAGAGAGAGAGAGAGAGAGAGAGAGAGAGAAGAGAGAGAGAGAGAGAGAGAGAGAGAGAGAGAGAGAGAGAGAGAGAGGAGGGAGGGAGGAGGGAGGGAGGGCGGGAGGGGGAGAGAGAGAAGGGAGAAAGGAGAAAGAAAGAAAGAAGAAGAAAGAAAGAAAGAAAGAAAGAAAGAAAGAAAAGAAAGAAAGAAAGAAAGAAAGAAGAAAGAGAAAGAAAGAAAAGAAAGAATGAAAGAAAGAAAGAAAGAAAGAGGGGGTGGAGAGTGAGAGAGAGAGAGAGAGAGTAGACATGTGTAGATGAAGTCCATGTGCCTGTCCCTCTGAACAAAGCTGTCCATGACTTAAATGTAAAAGTCTCTCTTGTTAGGTGTATCCATCCAGTTTCACAAGTCTCTCCTTTTCAATGGAAACAAACACGAGCCAACGATGAAAGCCTGTCTTGCTCCATTGCGGCTGTATCCAGGCAAAGATGTTACCCTACGCTAATTAGCTGGGTTGACATTGTAGCGGTGATGTTAGTAGCTTAGCCACGTGCAGATTGACTGAGCATACGAGAGGATGACACCTGGCCCCGCCCACTTCCCCCAGTCTCCTCCACAAGATACACTACACGACTAAGGTACCCATGTACATGTCAAAATACATCCCAAAGGTCAGTGAATACCACGACCACAACACCAGAGGGAGCTCCACAAATCATGTTGAACCCAGATTTGGCTCAAACAAGGGACTAAACACGTTTCGCAATTATGCCACAGCAATGTGGAACGCCCCTACCCACAGCTGTAAAGGAATGTGAATCACTACCCACTTTCAAAACCACTCTGAAAGAGCACCTACGGGGGACTACCAACCTCCTCCAATGTACAGTTTCTTCGTGTATGTATGTACTCTCTTTTTTAGACTCTTCTTGTATCAAAAACAGTACTGTATTTGTAAATCTGGTATGTCATAAATGTATAGATGTAGCAGTACTATCTATCTGTATGTCATGTATGTCATATTATGTTATGATGAATTGAAAATGTGATAATCTGATAATGTGTTTGTGAGGAACATAGATTGTGACATAGTAGTCCCGCCTGTCGTACAGTAGGATGATGAGTTGACTCGATGGGCCTGCTCTGGCCAAAGTTGTGGATTGTAATGAATACAGAGTAGCCCTTAATCTCCCCTCAGATAAGACAAAACACTCCCCATGTAAAAATAGATTGATAATTGCTTTGGCATCTGAGCTGTCATGAACGTCCAAGAATGTAATTGGCAGGATCAAATTTAAGGGGAAAAGAAAAAAAACAAGACAAAGAGAAAGTATGTGTGTGTGTGTATGTGCATTTGTGTGTACTTACCTGTAATGTTGTATGTGTATGTGTATGTGTGTGTGTGTGTGAGGTGAGTGTGAGTGTGTGTGTGTGAGAGAATGTGTGTGTGTGTGTGTGTGTGTGTGTGTTGTGTGTGTGTGTGTGTGTGTGTGTGTGTGTGTGTGTGTGTGTGTGTGTGTGTGTGTGGTGTGTGTGTGTGTGTGTGTGTGTGTGTTGCAGAGGGTCTCTTAGTGTCTGATTCCATGTCCTTTTAGAGTAATGTATAAGGAATGTTCTCCTCCAACCTCTCTCTCTCTCTCTCTCGCTCTCTCTGCTCTATCTCTCGCTCTCTCGCTCTCTCGCTCTCTCTCTCTCTCTCTCTCTCTCTCTCTCTCTCTCTCTCTCTCTCTCTCTCCTCCTCTCTCTCTCTCTCTCTCTCTCTCTCTCTCCCTCTCCTCTCTCTCTCTCTCTCTCTCTCTCTCTCTCTCTCTCTCTCTGATAAATTCATTCTTCCTTGCTCTCACCTGATGAATCATCCATTCCTTCATTGTTGCCCTTAACTTCCCTCCCTCCATCTAACACAACACATTGCTCTCTGTATATCAATCAACTCTCTCTCTTATTTTCTCTGTTATGTTCTTCTTTTATCTTTCTCTCTCTGACACAATCCCCATTTCTCATTCCCCAGAAGCAGGGCTCGGAGGCGAGGTGACCAGGCTGCATATCACAGAGGTTCTAGTGTTAAAAGTTAAAGGAAATAAAAACACTGGCTCCTCTTCCAATGGGAAGCAGGGAAACCCCATGCAGGTGCAGATAACACTCTGTGTATCTCCTCTAAAAGTCTGTATGATCGCATGTACAATAGTGCTGTATATACCATACATTTATATATTTAAATGTCCTGCATATACATATATATCTGTCTGAATATACCTGCATATAATCCTTCTATATACCTATGTATACACCTGCATATAACCCATACAACTCTGCATGATAGCATGTACAAGAATGCTGTATATACCGTATATATATATATATATTTATCCACATCTGTCTGTACCTACATATAATCATTTTCCTATCTGTAGATACTATAAAATATATCTACACTGCTGGCCAGTATGACTTACTACCATACTATAGTGTCTTTATACCTGTATCACTGTACATTAGGGGTGTAACGGTACACAGACGCCACGGTTCGGTACGTACCCTCGGTTTTGGGGTCACGGTTCGGTAGCAGTTCGGTACAACAGGGAAAAATATATTTAGAATTATTATTATTTATAATATAATTATTATTAAATATAAATACATTGTTTGTGCTGTCAATAGATTTTTTTCTACTTAAGACCGAAGCTTGTAACAGATATTTACTTGAGTTAAAATCATGGAATTTATGTAGAATCAACACAAAGAAAGTATATTTAGATTCAAAGACAATTTTTTTTTTGTATCTACTTTTTCTCCCCATTTTCTATTTTTCTCCCATCCCAATTTAGTATTATCCAATTCTACCCTCCGCTGTCTCGAACGTTGTTAGACCATGCCTCCCACTGGTCGGCTGCAATGTGGACAAAGCCTTGCATCACGTGTCCCCTCCGGTACACGAGGAGGCAGCTGTCGCATCTTTTCACCTGTACAGCGCGATCTCTCAGCGGCGAGGAGTAACGCTGTGGGAGGCTCACGCTGCTCCCGATACTTCCTGATTCTGCTGTACAGGCGCACCAACCGACCTGTAAGAGTCGCTGTCCACAACGTCCGATCCCACCCCACCGGCTTTTCCCACCCCCTAATACTGCCTCAATTGTATTAGTATGAACGACCAGCCAAGCCGGAAGCAACGGCGAGAGCTGGGCTCGAACCCAGCATCTCCTGCGTTAGTGGCGAGCGCCTTGCCCACTGCGCCCACTCCGCCCTTTTCAAATACTATTTTAGTAGCTTTCTTTAATCTTTGAATACAGTTTCTCTCCTGTGAAATACAAATGTTCAACAAAACCATCAACATTGACTCAGCTTTAAAGCCCTCTTTCTTATATCCACGGCAACAGAAATAAAAACAACCCAGGCCTATGTTAAAGTGCAGATTGGCTTAGAGGACGATAATGTCTTGTATGAACTACCAGTCATATAAATCATATTTAACAACAAAAATGTGTTCCATCTTCATGTCAGATGATTTTCAAAAAGGTGCATGAGTCAATGCAAAGAAAGAATAAGTAAGGGATAATGTATAGCTACGAGGTCATTCTCGCAAAATAATTGACCGACACGGAGTTTAGAATACCGAGGCGCCTCGCCGAGGTGTTCTCTAAACGTAGTTGAAGATCAATTATTTTGCGACAATGACCGAGTATAGGCTATACATTATCCCGCTTATTACATGGCTAACTTACTAACAATATACCTAATTCATTTTACACCATCGACAAGACGAGATCAAATGCAGACGCAGTTGTTCTGTGGCTCCGTCCGCTGTCAGCCCAAATAAAGTTTATTATTATCGACGGCAGGTGTGTGGACTGATTGCACTGATGTCAGTGGGCTTGATTGCTACAGCTGCGCACAGCGGTCATTATTGCTCGGCAGAGGTCCGTTATCGAGTAATAAACGGACCTCTGACGGGCGCTATTGACCAATCACAATCAAGCATTTCGGCGAATGTGAAAACGCCATGTAATAAGCAAAGATACTGCTGTTTCAAACCAGTTCAACCAGCATCGCGGAGCATTTAGCGTGCTGGCTACCTAGCTACGGTTCAGCTAACTAGCTACATGCAGCATTTAGCTGAACCGTAGCTAGGTAGCCAGCACGCTAAATGCTCCGCGACGCTGGTTTGAACTGCCTGGGGCCGGTCTGTCTGTCGAAGACCGAGGGAACCGCATCGGGCTTCAGCTGATTAGTGGTCTTCTGGACAAACCTCCCACCCTCAACAACATAATCCGAGGCAATGAAGTGTTCGCTGCAGATCTTCAATTCCCTGTCCAACAGGCTGATCGCACCGCTTGAGTGCAGCCAGCCAACATGCCAACAACACTGTTTTTTCCACTGGTAGTTTGTGGAAATGAACCAACTTTCCTCTCTCTTTCACACGGTAAAATTAGTTTGAACAGCCAGGAGCAATACAAAAAGAACCACCGCGGGTCCCGTTGTTTGGTAGGCAACGTTGCATTTACTGACTGACCTTCAAGACACTCCATGTTTACTAGGCAGCTAACCAGCAGTGTAAACCAGGAGCCAGACCAAACCAACAGCGGTGATTAACAAAACCTAGCCGCATTTCTCGGAGACGCTCTCTGATTGGCCGATGCCTGTTTCTACACTGGTTAAGCTTAGGCACTCTTCGAAGTTGGTTTAAGGTTAGAGTTTGTCTTAGAGCGTGACGGCAAGTTCTTTCGACGGTTAAGCTTAGGCACTCTTTCGAAGTTGGTTAAGGTTAGAGTTTGTCTTAGAGCATGGCGATAGAACGCCAGGTAGTTTGCAGGCTGTTTGACGTGGAAATGGGCAAAGACACAGCTTGTCACGGATTGGGCAAACGCGTCAGTGGCCAATCAGAGAGCGTCAGTCAGTGCCAATCAGAGAGCGTCTCCGAGAAAATGCGGCTAGGTTTGGTAAATCACGCAAACGAACACCGGTGACGTCAGCAACAAAATGGCGGCGCACATGTTCATAAATGCTACATAAATGGACATAACAAATAGTTTTTTCTTAGAAACGCCTTTATTTTTATAACGTGATTTTTTTCTGTGGTTTATCTAAATACTAATTTGATGCTATGACTATGTTTATATCGCTATACTTCATCTCCCCTTTAATTAATTAATCAATCCAATCCACTTTATTTATAGAGCACATTTAAAAACAACAAAGTTTACCAAAGTGATGTCCCACAACATAAGATAAAAAAAATATATATATATATTATAATAATAAAAAAAAAAATCGAAGCTTCGAATTAAAATCGAAGCTCGGCCCCGAAGCTTCGATTGCCAAAGCTTCGAAGGTCAGCCCTGCTAGTTTCACCTAGTGGTATGATGAGACGTATTCTTCGTATGGCTGGATTGTACCGCACCATGATGCCCATACCGTAAATTCGCGTGACGAATACACATACCGTTACACCCCTACTGTACATTGATACATGTATTAATACTACAACTCTGTACAGTGTACTGTACATACATCTGATTATCGCTAGTACTCAGTACTACTAATTTATATATTTTTATACCCAGTTTAATCACCCTGTACATTGTATATTACTATTGCACTTTACTGTTACATTTGCACTCTGGTTGGATGCCAAACCTCTTTTTGTTGTACTGTACTTGTGCCGAAGAAGTGAAAATAAATTAGAATCTAATCTAATCTAAAGTCTGTATCACAGGCCAGGAGGGGGCCAGGAGAGGGGCCAGGAGGGGGCCATGAGGGGGCCAGCAGGGGCCAGGAGGGGGCCAGGAGAGGGCCAGGAGAGGGCCAGGAGAGGGCCATGAGGGGGCCAGGAGAGGTCAGGAGGGGGGCCAGGAGAGGGCCAGGAGAGGGCCATGAGGGGGCCAGGAGAGGCGACGGACAAAACTAATTGATAAGCGACTTCAGTCTGGGGGTCGTATTTGGCTCATGGGCCTCGACTATCACACACATACGCATACACACACTCTCCCCATCCCTCTTTCTTCTCTCTCTCTCTCTCTCTCTCTCTCTCTATCTCTCTCTCTCTCTCTCTCTCTCTCTCTCTCTCTATCTCTCTCTCTCTCTCTCTCAAACACACACACACACACACACACACACACACACCTGAATGACTTATTTATGTTGACATAACAACAGGCAGGGAAGGCGTGGGACATAAATATTGACAGTGTGGTCAGATATTCTGAGACATTTCAGTCACATATGCACCCTCTCTCTTTTTCTCTCTCTCCCCCTCTCTCCTTCTCTTTCTGCCCCCACCCTCTCTCCTCTTCTGTGCTGAGCCCTGAGTTCTGTGTTAAACACCATGTTTGGTTATCTGAGAGTACTCTGTCACACACACACACACACACACATACACACATCTATTGCACACAAACACACGGACGAGGCACACATACACATACATTCACACACACACACACACACACACACACACACACACACACACACACACACACACACACACACACACACACACACACACACACACACACACACACACACACACACACACACACACACACACACACATACATCAAATTGCACACACACACATGCACGCACACAAATACACACACATGCACACACACACAAATACACACATCCATTCCACACACACACACAAATAAATAGATCTATTGCACACACACACACATGCACGCACACAAATACACACGCGCACACACACACATACATACATCTATTGCACACACACACATGCATGCACACAAATACACACACACACACATCCATTGCACACACACATGCAAGCACACAAATACACACACAGACACACACACATACACACAAATACACACATCCATTGCACACAAACACACACATACACGACAAGGCACACATACATGTACACTCACACACACAAATACACACATCTATTGCACACATACATGCATGCGCACACACACTCACATGCATGCACACTAGGGGTGTAACGGTACGTGTATTAGTCCGGCGAATTTACGGTACGGCCGTCACGGTGCGGTACGTGCAGCCATACAACGAATACGTGACAACACACCAGTCGCACATGCAGGCACTCGCGAGGTCCGTGCGAGAACAGCGTGCGTGGCCGGGCACACAGAGTCCGACTTCAGAGCGGCCGAAAGTGCACGGAGAAAGGCACATTTACATTAGAAGAACAGCTGCAGCCTGCAGGGTCATTACAAAATGTACATTTTTTTTTGTTTTCTTGTTCGCCCAATAATGTTAACCAAATGAAACCAATGGAAAGACACACACACACGCCACGCATCGCCAACACACACACACGCCGCGCATCGCCAACACACACACATGCCGCGCGTCACCAAAACACACACACGCCGCGCATCGCCAACACACACACACGCCGCGCAACGCCAACACACACACACACACGTCGCCAACAAACAACAACAACATTCTCCCCCACCGGACTCACACTGATCAAATAAAAAATAAGAAACATACTTTTTCGGACTGATCATCTGAGCTCCTCTCCAGTTGAACTGCTATTGTGTTTAAATCCAAATAATCCTCTGCCATTGTTGTAAGATGTCATCTCTTCTCTAGTATTCAGTCTCGTGCAGTTAAATCCTCTTTAGAAGTGAAACTGAAACTTACGAAGCCTATAAGTTGTTAAATATACACACATCCATTGCACACACACACACACACACACAAATGTGCACACACACACACCCACAGGCACGCACATGCACACACACACACACACACACACACACACACACACACACACACACACACACACACACACACACACACACACCCACAGGCACACACACACATACATACAAACACACACATACAAACACACACACGCACACATACATGCACACATTGCACAGAGAGCTACACATCAGCAGTAACAGATTCATCTAATTCAATATTATTTAATGTTTCCTCCCATTAAAGACAGTATGTGAAAGACACAAGACTGTGTGTGTGTGTGTCTTGGGGATGGGAATGGTCTGACCCTCGTTTGTTTATTCCCTGGAGACGCTCCAGTAGTAGCAGCACCGGGAAATCTCAGCCACTGCACACACACACACACACACACACACACACACACACACACACACACACACACACACACACACACACACACACACACACACACACACACACACGCAAACGCACACACACACACACACACACACACACACACACACACACACACGCAAACGCACACACACACACACACTACACAGGTAACAGCCCCCTCACTACAAAGACCCAGACAGCAGGTCCCCTGACAGGTCCCCTCTGTCTGTCTCTCTCTCTCACTCGCTCTCTGTTTCCAAACTTGTTCTTAGACGGTCCTTCAACCACCTCTCTCATTTGCTTTCTCTCTCCCCCAGAGTGTGAATCTGCCTTTGCGTGTGTGGGGGGGGGGGGGGGATTGTGTGTGTGTGTGTGTGTGTGTGTGTGTGTGTGTGTGTGTCTGTGTTTGTGTTTGTGTGTGTCTGTGTTTGTGTGTGTGTGTCTTTCTCTCCCCTCTCTCTCCTCTCTCTCACTCTGTCTCCATCCCCCTCTCTCCCCCATCCCTCTTTCTCTCTCTCCATCCCCCTCTCTCTTTCTTTCTCCCTTTCTCCTTCTGTCTCCTTCATTCTCTCTCTCCATCTCTCTCCCTCTCCCTCTCCCTCTCCCTCTCCCTCTCCCTCTCCCTCTCCCTCTCTCTCTCTCTCTCTCTCTCTCTCTCTCTCTCTCTCTCTCTCTCTCTCTCTCTCTCTCTCTCTCTCTCTCTCTCTCTCTCTCTCTCTCTCTCTCTCTCTCTCTCTCTCTCTCTCTCTCTCTCTCTCTCTCTCTCTCTCTCTCTGTCTCTCCCTGTATAAATTGTGATAGTAGAGAGCCAGACACGCTGCTGTCTCAGATCCAAAACAACTATCATCCATCTGCTGTTTATTACTTCCCTCTGTCTGGAGAGATAGGAGAGTAAGAAATAGAGAAAGGCAGGAGATGGGATATACAAAGGGGGAAGAGACAGACCAAGAGAGAGAGAGTGACAGAAAGACAGGGGGAGAGAGAGAGACAGAGAGAGATATAGAGGGAGAGAGACCGAGAGAGAGAGAGAGAGAGAGAGAGAGAGAGAGAGAGTGACAGACAGACAGGGAGAGAGAGAGACAGATAGAGATATATAGAGACAGAGAGAAGAAAGAGGGTTTGTTAAATAGCATCATTACTATGTTTCACCTCCTACTCTGCCCCGCCCACATCTGTGATGTCATAGTGACTCTTCTTCTCTTAGACAGACTTCGGCAGGTTGAAAATATTAACCACGAGGGGCAGCACTCGCATTAAAGAGATTCAACCCCGGACCTAACAGCACCATGTAGTGTGACAGGGATATCGGTTTGACTAAATGCGTGTGCCGGTCACGTCTTGACACGCTTCATCCTCCACGCTTCATAATATCCATTCATGAACGGTTCCGATGAAAAAGAAAGAACAAGTATATTAGTATATATATATTAGTGGAGCAGCCGTGAAAGGAAACGTCCTATTAGAAATAATTTCCTCGACGTTATGAACCTCCTCCATTTGAATATCTTTACTATACACGGAGCGGCTGTGGACATTGCTTTTCTTTATCAATGGACGTACTACTCACGAGTAAGTAATTTGACCAGTGGAGTGGAGCCCCGGCCCGCACAGTGGGGGATACACTCCGTGCAGGAAGCTTGCATACTATACCCTTCACAGAAGGGAGGACAAACGAGGGATTACAGGAATGTAAATGTTGCCTTTCTTCACAAAAGTTGGAACAATAGAATCCCACTGTTTTTCACATTTTGGAGATTACCCTCCTCGACAAGACACAGAACGAAACTCCCCGCCACGCTCCGACACAGGACAGAATAGCAGGCCAGTGGTAGAAATCAAGCGCACCCCATCTCACCGTGCACAGCAATACAAATGTCTTGACTTTTCAAGCAAACACCCAGAGCATTGTCTGCACCTGCATTGTGTTTTTATTGAATACAAATGCATCAATCTTCTTTCGCGGACCATTGGAGGAGGACCCAATATTTTTTTTTTATACCTCATGTTTTTATTTATTTTTGCTTTTAAAAGCATGTCCATCATCTGTTTCCGTGGTATTATTCGGTTGCATCTAATTTGACTTCATCAAGCGGATTATCAAAAAGTTGTCATGAAGTATATGTTTATTTTGTAGAGACAAATGTTTTATTGAATTAACAGAAAACATACTATATTGTGGTATATGGTGTTATTGAGATATGAAATTTCCCATATTATGATAGAAGATTTTGTCCATATCGCACAACCCTACTATCTAGGCACCCTTGAGAACAACCAACTACAAGGTTCCTACGTTCCTGCCAATTCCTAAGGTTCTCCATGATATTCCTGTGACAAATGGGAACAATTTGTTAATGTTTCTGTTCAGTGGATGAATGTTATTGTTGAAATAGTTGATTTGAACGTTGGCTTTATTCTGCTCAGCTGCAACAATCACTTGGGACTAATCAGGAAATATGCTATTTTGGTTATTATTCATTCCTAAAGGTTAGGCCAGCAGCCAAGCTTGACTTTCACTCATTTGACTGTGTGAGCATGAGATTGTGAACAAACTGTCTGTCTACACTGAAACAACACTGGAGATAAACCTTTGCCTGCAAATAAAAAAAACATGTACTACATGTATCTGCTATGTCCGCCCATCACAAACACGCAAACTGTCTAACGCCTGTCCCGGTCTCCCGGTCTCCCTGTGAGTGGATGTCTCGTGGTGATGACCTGAGTGGTGGACGTCCCGTGATGATGGCCGGGAGGATGCGATCCTCTCTACGCCGCCCCCATACCTCAAATGGATCCGGCATCAGCTCTATTTTCAATCTTTCAAAATGTTCTCATGTACCCGAGTTGCTATTGCATGTACTTATTTGTGTTTCATTACATGTATATTGAAGGATGTCTATGTTTTTCAATGTGTATATAATGTAAAATATTGGTGGGTATATAATGTAAAATATTGGTGGATGACAGCATCTACTCATAGCAGTGGCGTCGCGTGGGTAAAATAATAGGGGAAGCCAAAAAAAAATTATTAAAAAAAAATTATTAATTTTTATTTTTTTTTTAAAGTCAAGCAGTCACCATGTACACTACAGTATGGCTCGGCGGCCAGTCAAACGTTCTTTTTATTTATTTAACAGATTGCAGAATGGGTACAATTACAGTACGGCTCAATACACACAATTGTATAAGGGGATGCAGACCAGAGAAAGACGTTTGTCTTGTTTACATCAGGGTCATTAATACTGCTGGAGCATTGGTTAATTTTTGGTCCGATTTTTCCTTGCGCGATTTTGCGCGCCGCGTGGGAGCAAATTCGAGACACATATTCGGTTGCAAAAAGGTGTCCCACGGTCTCCTCTATGGCCATGAATATTTTCACGCGGATCAGAATCACGGCGCGCCCGTGGGACACTTTTCCGTTTCGGCGCGTTTATTCCACGCTTTCTGTTTTCCTTTTCTAAGCATTTTAGGGGCTACATGTGAATCAGTAAAAGTTGCGGGACGCCCAGATGTTTCCACGATAGAAAGCTCGCGTGGATCCCATAATAGGCTCACTTAATACAGCGTTTTTAAAATCACGCAACATTTTCAGGGTCGCAAGCCGACCTTTTCCCCTCGTTTTCGATGATGGAAGTGATTTAGGAAAAGCTTCGGCACGCCGAGAGGTCCCCGTGGATTTAATCTCGTGAGGATCGGGGCAATATTCGGCCCGTGGGAACAGTTACGGGTTAATACAATGTTCAGAGTGCAGAGGGGAAAATATGCTGAGTGTTTTCCTCTCAGCCCCGTTTTTAAACTTTTAGGGTGTGGCAGTCAGCTCGAATCTGATTGGCTAGGATCGGATTTGGACTCTATAATGCTGGAAGCCTGGAGAAAGAGACCTACCATCTGCCTCCTCTCCTGCTGCAGTGAGCATAGTGAGGCTGACAGTGTGTTAGAGGGAGTGAGAAGGAGAAGAGGGAGACATTAAAAAATAAAATAAAAATTATAACACAGATGAAAAAGAATGTAAACTATATTAAAAAAAATTATATATATATATTTTTTTTTTCATATTTCATATTTGATATTAATTCATATTTTAATATTAGGGAGGCATGGCTTCCGTTGGCTTCCATAAGGATTCGCCACTGACTCATAGTCATCTCAGAGGAGGAGGATAACAGAGAGAGAGTGTGTGTTAGGAGCAGACTAACCCCAGCAGATGAGGCTGTGCTGTTATCATCAACAGCTGATAGCCACAGCATTTGTTTGGGGTAAGTTAATATAAACATCACCGCTGCCATAGTGATGTGGGTCAAAAGACAGAGTGTCACATAGCAACGAGAAGAGGGGCCGGGCCTGTCGTTGCTATGGCGAGAATATTATAATGTGAGTTTCCTTCCGGGGAAGTTAGATTCAGATACGACGCCCAGACGAGAAGAAGCTTGATCAGAGACTTTGAAACTATTTCTCCCCCCCCCCCCCCCTTCCCTCATGGGGAGGAGTGGAGGGGAGGACTGAAGTGCCACGACGACAGGCTTTTGGATAACAGCTAGGCCGCGACGACCACTGAGCGGGGTAACAGGAGATCATTAGAATAATGAATTTAGTTTCTTCCAAAGACTTTTCAAGGACAATACAGAACTGGTTTACATCTGATGACGAGGCTATGTTTATGAAAATAAACATGATGATCTGAGGAAAGAGATCACGTGCAGTGTCGTTTCTTCTGATTATGGATGTACCAATAGGGGTTGCAAGAAAAACACAACGCACAACAGAGAGAGTCACGAAGGAGATGATGAGATGAGATTGGCTGATTGCCAAGAATCCAACAATATGTACATGCTTACCAACTGTTTCGCCTGTTTTATAGCAACACTACTATCACTGACATCAAAGAAGGGAGATCCCCCCTTGAACGGCCCTTCTAAGGTTTCTCCCCTCCACATCGCCAGTGGTGCATTTTTTTCTATTGCTAGGTTTTTAGTGAGTTTTTCCTTACCTTCGCGTGGGGTATGTCTGGGAGTGTTGCATTAATTTATTCATTTTACATTTTATTTTGGATTTCATGGTGTTTTTGTTTTGTCCTTGATTTATTGTGATGCTTCTGCTTGACTTTAACGTGTGTTGTCGGTCCTCTCTCTCTCTCTCTCTCTCTCTCTCTCTCTCTCTCTCTCTCTCTCTCTCTCTCAGTGCATGCTGGGAATGAGATTGGAGAGATTGGAGAGGTTGGAGATTGGAGGTGTAGTGAGTTTTTTTCTATCTTTATCTGTCTATTTTGTTAATTTGTTTATGGGATATTGTATTATAGTGTAGTGTTGGGTTGCTGTGTGTTTTTGGTGTGTATAGGGTTAAGTGGGAGTGTTTTGTTTGTTTGGCAGTCGGCCAGGCTGTTTTGCTGGTTCTACGTCAGACGCCAGTATGGACTTTTCCAAAATTGGTAGAAAGCATGGTATCAAGATATCTGTTTCTAATGTGTCAGTAGAGGACTGCAGTATGGCAGTTGGAAATATTGTCGGACATAGAAATATTAAATCAGCTGCGAGAATGAACGGAGGAGTGGTGATTTTTCTTGATTCATTGGACAAGGTGCGGACACTGGTTCAATCAGGGATCAGTGTGGATGGGGCTTTTCTTTCTGTTGAGCCTCTTTCCACACCAGGCAGAAATGTCTTTATTTCCAACGTTCCGCCGTTCATCAGTGACGAACTATTGATAAGTCAACTAGCACGACATGGGAGGATAATTTCCCCTATAAGAAAAATGTCGTCGGGATGTAAATCTCCGCTTTTGGAGCATGTTGTCTCACACAGGCGACAGGTTTTAATGATTCTAAACAACAGCGGAGAGGAGCTTGAGTTGGTTTTTAAGATAAAGGTTGATGAGTATGTGGTTTTTGTGAGTTCTGGAAATTCGGGAAAGTGTTTCAAATGCAGGGAAGAGGGACATATTTCCAGAGAATGTGCGGGGAGAGGGGTAAGGCAACCTGCGCCTCAGCCCCAAGAGGAGCGCGGCGCTGGGCTCAGCGCAGGTGTGGAGGAAGGAAGAGTGTGGCAGCGCGGAGCTGAGAGCAGTGACAACAACAGTGTCCCGCTGCAGACTGTCAGCAGTGTCGGTAGTGTCCCTTTGCAGGCCGTCGGCAGTGTAGACGGTGTCCCGCTGCAGACCGTCAGCAATGTAAACAGTGTCCCTTTGCAGAATGTCAGTAGTGCAGCAGATAGTATCCAGCTGCAGGGCCACAGAACTGGTGTAGCAGGTACAGAGCAGAGCCTTGGTACAGAGGAGGGAGGAGTGAGGGACGCTGCCCCCCCCTCAACTAGTGGCGACTGTGAGGTAACAGGGGGTGGTGCAGGTGGTGCAGGTACAGAGGAGGGAGGGGTGGGGGACGCTGTTCCCCCCTCAACCAGTGGTTGTGTAGGTAAGGAGGTGGGAATCAGAGATGCTGCCCCCCCTTCAACAAGTGGCGAGGTAACAGGGGAGAGCAGAGTTTTTTTTGTCCCCCCAAGCCCAACACCGCGTCAGGGTAAAAAAAGGAATAAAAAAAATATGACAAGTGAAGTAATAGGGGAAAAGCTGAATGTGGTGGACAATGTAAACAGTCAGACAGTGGATGGCGTGGTGGGAAGTGATGGAGGGGTGGGCTCTCAGGATAAGGAAGGAGTGACAAGTTTGGTCAAAGAGAGTCAGGAGGGTGTAGAAGACACAGGTTCCTCTCAGTCCAGCATGGACGAGGATGAGGTTGAAAAACAATGGGGTGAGGTTGAAAAACAATGGGGGGATGACATCTCAAGTGTTGAGGAAGATGAGTTCCCAAATGCTTCTCAAGTGTCTGATTCACAACGGAAAACATTTTATGCAGTCAGGCTGATACAGAAGTTCCTGCACACAACAAAATATTTGAGAAGTGTCAAAGTGGAAGATTTTTTTGAAGATTTAGAGATGTTTATTTTTTCAGCAAGGACTCAAATGAGGTTGAAGAACAATGGGGGGTACACTTCCCAGGACGTTTTTAGACTGAGAAAAATTGTGCAGAAGCTCAGGAAACTGGATAATATAATGTTACCATGATAGTGGAGCTTCTGATGTGTGGAGCCTGGCTGGACATTCAGGAAGGGAGTAGACCTGGGCCCTCATGCATCAACGTGTTCTACGCACAGATCTGTGCGTAACCCGTGCGTACGATCATTTCTAAGCAAAGAGTGGGATTCATCAACTTCAACTTGAACTTGACTTCGTGCTTACATCTACGCACATTTCGGACCTGGCGTACCTCGCGCCCAGTGGTAGAATATATTATTACAACAAGGAAATGAGCTTCTGTGCATAATAACACTGGATGTTCTATGAACCGTAGTTCATTATAGTTCATTGTAAAATAGCAACAGTAGTGTAATTATGGTCAAAACCCTATAAATAGCATTTGGAATAATAGATCTTTCTCTCAGAATGAATGCAGCATGTCATATATGTTACGATGAATTGAAAATGGGGGACCCTGATGTAAACAAGACGAAAGTCTTTCTCTGGTCTGCATCCCCTTAACAATTGTATGTATTGAGCTGTACTGTACCCATTCTGCAATCTGTTAAATAAAGTTTTCATTCATTCATTCATTCATGGTTTATATAGCGTTATCGGAATATACGGGGTGTAGGCTACTGACTGACTGCGCTCCGCGTAGCTTGATTGATTGATTGATTGAAAAGTTTATTAACAGATTGCAGAATGGGTACAGTACAGCTCAGTACATACAATTGTTAATTGGGGATGCAGACCAACTTTCGTCCTGTTTACATCAGGGTCCCCCATTTTCAATTCATCATAAATCATAAAGCTCAACTCGTTATTATTTTGCGCACAGACCGCCGAAACACGGGAACGTTTTGATTATATTTAAAAGGCTTTACGTTAAACGAAACAAGTGGAATTTCGAAGCTGTAAGCAGAATAAGTCATATGAATATAGTGTTCTTCCCCCTTTTTACTGTACAAGAAAGAATAGAAAACGCATTGCAATGACACCATGCAGATAGTGGACAGACTATATGATGGAATTCAAGTTCATGTATTGAAAGGCAGGATACATCATACATGCAGTGAGATTCATTGTTCTTGTATATGCTCTCGTATTATATTGTTTATATAGGCTACCCAATACTGACATCAAAATAGATTGTAGTAGTATGCCTCTAGAAATCATGCAGCAGGTAGAAAATTGACGGGAGATCCATCGCGATTTGGAATAGAATTGAGGAGAACTTTAATCCGTGGGTATTAATCAAACAACACGGGAAAAGGCAGTCATATTCCAGCGCGGTCTTTATTAGCCGACAACAAAATAGATGCCTCTAAAAATCATATAGCCAATCGAACACAACTAATAAAGGCATTCATATTGTACAGCACGGTTATAATGACACACAACACAACCAACGCCAAACAGTGGTCAACGAACGGTCTTTATTAGTATTTTGAGCTGTCCAGGCAGAATTGCAGCAATGGTCTTAGGGAGCCGTTGATATCTGACATCACCGTTTACAAATCCGCCTTTTATTTATCCACCTCCGTTACGAGGACCTCCACCTCGGTGTCTGTGTAGTTTCTCTTTTTCGTTCGCTTTGCCATCCTCCAACATTCCACGCACAGGGATTCCCTCATGGTATTTGAAGGGGAGGGCCTGACCATATTTGGTTGGTCGGGGCGGTTTTGGTATGCAAATACGTGAAAGCGTGCACGAGCTGCGGCGCAGGGCCAAGGTGGGATTCATCATGACAGGTGTGCGTAGAGCCTGCGTACGCACGTGTGATGAATGCCGACTTCCCTGTGCGTGCGCTAGTTCTAAATTCCGTGCTTACGTGTGGAAGTAGGTCAAGGTCAAAGTCCACGTTGATGAATGAGGGCCCTGGGCTTGGACAGTGTCTGCAAGCAGTTGGGACAATGACACTGAAAGATGTTGTGAATGTAGCCGGGTCAGAGGAAGTGGCTTCTTTATTGGGGCTGAGGACGGCCTGTCACAACAGGGTCTGTCTGGACGATTGGACTGAAGCGCGGAGCGTCGGGGAACAATACCTGTTGCAGGATATTTTCGGTGGAACGGAAGGTCCTGATGAAGGGGATTTTCTTTCATGCACTGGATATAAGAACTGACACAAATGGACTGACGGGACCCTTTTGGGTTGCTCATATGTTGACCTTGATGACATGTTATGTGTTGAATGGAAGTATGGTTACTTTTTTTGTTTGGGTGGAGCTTCAATGTTTTTTGTTGTGTTGCAGAAGGACAGGTGTATTTTAGCATTTTTTTATTGTGAGATCTCATGTGGTTTTAAGTGTGATGGGGACACATGTTGCCCGATGTAATGTGTAGTTAGTTATTTAATTGTATTGACATACACATTGTACATTGTAATGAGAATTATGTAAATAAATGTTTTTCTAAAATCAAAAAAAAAACTCTCTCTCGCTCTCTCTCTCTCTCTCTCTCTCTCTCTCTCTCTCTCTCTCTCTCTCTCTCATCTCTCTCTCTCTCTCTCCCTCATCTCATGAAATCATTCCTTCCTTAACCTCCTTCCTCCCTACATCCCTCCATCCAATGATGTCAGTCTACCCTCTCTCCACAAGTAAAAAATTAAATAAAAGGTTTTAGAAAATGTCTCAAAGTCACTTTCCTACAGATATTCTACAATTACAAATCCATGTTTTATTATGTGAATATGGATACTTCCACACCAAGTCGGTCTCCATAGAATCTTCATTAAAATAACTATTCTGTGGGAATACTCAAGGCTGTAGTACTCAAGGTGACTTTCAGATGTCATGGACTTGTGAGTATAACCTAAATATCCAGAGAAAGATGTACTTCACTGAATAAACTCGTACTGTTACAATTGGCAGGGCAGTTAACATTGAATACATTTATGGGCATTGAACATTAATTGAAATCATCAGACAAATAACGATATACATCGATTCAAGTTCATAGTGACAATGTTTTCCA
>NC_140179.1:49780826-49805826 GCF_963971535.1 Notolepis coatsorum | reverse complement strand
GTGTGTGCGCACAGGTGTGTAAGTGTTGAGTGTGTGAATCTGCCGTTGTGTGTGTATGTGTGTGTGTGTGTGTGTGTGTGTGTGTGTGTGTGTGTGTGTGTGTGTGTGTGTGTGTGTGTGTGTGTGTGTGTGTGTGTGTGTGTGTGGTGTGTGTGTGGTGTGTGTGTGCTTGGGGGGGTGTGTGTGTGTGTGTGTGTGAGAGAGAAATATTGTGTGTGTCTGTGTTTGTGTGTGTGTGTGTGCGTGTGTGTGTGTGTGTGTGTGTGTAAGTCTCTCTATCCCCTCTCTATCCTTCTCTCTCACTCTGTCTCCATCCCTCTCTCTGTCCCTCCCCCCGCTCTCTGTCCCTCTCCCCCCTCTCCCCATCCCTCTTTCTTTATCTCTCCCCTCTCTTCTCACTCTGTCTCCATCCATCTCTCTCTCTCTCTCTCTCTCTTCTCTCTCTCTCTCTCTCTCTCTCTCTCTCTCTCTCTCTCTCTCACTCTGTCTCCATCCATATCTCTCTCTCCTCTCCTCCTCTCTCTCTCTCTCTCTCTCTCTCTCTCTCTCTCTCTCTCTCTCTCTCGCTCTCTCTCTCTCTCTCTCTCTGTCTCACACGCCAATACAAATATTTAATTTGATTTCTTACACCACCACGAATCAACATAGATCTGATTGAATCTATTGTTTCTAAATATTACCAACATAAACAAACACAGCCCCAAAATACAACAAATACCTTTTAAAATGTGTATGAATCTGTGAATAGGAATCAATCAGTATGCTCTCAGAAGACAATAATAGGTCCAGTTTCATTAGAACCTGAATGATCCTTCAACCTTCCCCTAATCTAATCATAATTACAGCCATAATCCCTAATTTTAAAATAGCCCCTTTTAGAACAAATGACTGACTAAAGGAATTAACTCATATTGAAGGATTTACCTCATGGGAACACACACACACACACACACACACACACACACACACACACACACACACACACCACACACACACACACACACACACACACACACACACACACACACACACACACACACACACACACACACACACACACACACACACACACACACACACACACACACACACACATACACATGCACGCACACGCATACACTGTAATCATGCACAGACAGACACAGACACACATGCATGTATGCATGCACGCACACACATTACATTACTGTATTTCTATACTTGTGAGCAGTGTTGTGCTAGTTACTGAAAAATAGTAACTCAGTTACTTTACTAGTTACTTCATTTCAAAGTAACTTCGTTACTGTACTAGTTACTTACACCCAAAAGTAATGAGTTACAGTAACCTATTTAGTTATTTTAAAAAAAAATTTAAAAAAAAGATTGCTCCTGAGTCCCATGCCCCAGATAGTACTCAAAATCGGTTGATCAACTTGACAGTTTCCATTCACATCACCGAACTCTGCTAAGCAATGTGGTCTAGATACAAACACAAATCTGACACAAACAAATGTTGTCCCGAGTCGATATAATAAGAAGTGCGCCGGTTGAAGGAACAGCCTTGATGTCGCCGGAGCGTTTCATTATAACCATTATAATTCAAGGGTACTACGACTATGCGTGCACCTCATGGTACCAAAGCACCTCAAAGGCGCTTAAAACAAAATTACAAACATCACAAAACAAACTGGTCAGACTACTACTTGACCTGAACCCCAGAACCCACCTCACCCCTGCCCACTTTGACAACCTAGGATGGCTTAGAGTAGACGACAGAGTACAGCAACTTGCAATGGGCCTGGTCTACAAGATACACTATACGACCGGGGTACCCATGTACATGTCAAAATACTTCCCAAAGGTCAGTGAATACCACAACCACTACACCAGAGGAAGCTCAACAAATCATGTAAAACCCAGATTCGGCTCAAACAAGGGACTAAACACGTTTCGCAATTATGCCACAACAATGTGGAACGCCCTACCCAAAGCTAGGGGTAACAGTACTGTATATTTGAATACCGTTTATGTCACAAATGTATCAGTACTAAATACCTATATGTCCCTATGCCATAAATGTCATGTATGTTGTGTATGTCATAAATGTCTATATGAATTGAAAATGGGGGGACCCTGATGGAAACAAGACAAACGTCTTTCTCAGGTCTGCATCCCCTTAACAATTGTATGTATTGAGCCGTACTGTATTGTACCCATTCTGCAATCTGTTAAATAAAGTTTTCATTCATTCATTCATTCATTCACCATCTTGCAAGTTGCAACGTTGTTTAAGATATCAATCAAAGCATTGCAACGTTAGAATAGTTAGGATATCAATTGTGCATGAAAGGACTATATTTATATTGTTTGATTAGTAATATGAGATTCCCTGGCAGATTTCGTACAGTCAAAATCCGTTGATCAACTTGAGTTTCAGTGAACACATTGCACTCACCAAAGTCTGCGGTGGTCGAGATGTAGTAACGTTACGTTAGTCCAGTTGACTCCAGCAGCGCCTCAAACATGTTCTTTATCTCGTTTCCATGTTGTATATTAATTATCTCTCCAAGTAGTTGCTAAATGGTTTGTTAGTTTGTTACTGCGTTCTTTTTATGTAGATTCATAGCGAGCGTTTGTTTTGTTTACAATAGAGAGGGTCTATTTCTTTCCGTAGCCGCATTTCTGGTTTGCGCATTTCTGATTGGCCAGTGGCCAGACTCGCCTCGTATAGCATAGCGTTCCCCGCAGCCAGGCAGACAGGATATGAGGATAATAATAATAATAATAATAATAATAATAATAATCACTACCGCTCGCTATCAATCTACGCCGTATATAACGCAAATAACGCAGTGACGAACCATTCAGTAACGTAAGTAGCGTTACTGAATTTCAAAAGTAATGCGTTAGAGTACTAGTTGCGGCAAAAAGTAACTTCGTTTCTGTAACGCGTTACTTTGTAACGCGTTACTTTGTAACGCGTTAGTCTCAACACTGCTTGTGAGTATAGAATACTATACTTGATACTATACTGACTATTACCCCAATTCCAATAACAAAAATGTATTCCCTAACCTGACCTCTAACCCCTAACCTTAACTCATACGATTAAAGGTGCTGTAAGTGGTATTTCTTTGTTTAAATAAGTGTTAAATAGCTCTACATTCCGACAGCCATCACTGAGTGGTTGGTCAGTAACACGGGTCTCCCAGTCCCACTCTGCGGTAAACACAAAATACATTTTCTGGTATCCGTTCCCACTTTAGAGAGATAACCCTAGATATGCTTTGCCAGATTTGCTTACTGCAATCACTGGCAGATTATTTTACTTGTGTCAAGCACATATTTGCTTAAAACTACACTTTTATTTCTTCTATTTGTCAGACCATTTTTGCATTGTGAAGTTCTCTCTTCTGATTGTATACCAGAACATATTTTTTGTCTTTACTGCAGAGTGGAGGGACTGGGAGACCCCGTGTTACTGACCAGACAATCTATATCAGTGTAGACAACTTATTTTAACAAATAAATACCACTTACACACCTGTAATTGCCTAACCTTAACCCTTACCCTTACCTTAATCTAGCCCTAAACACAACCCTTACCCTTACCTTAATCTAACCCTAAACACGACCCCTTTAACAGATTTAGCTCATATTTCTATCTGGGGACATGATGTCCTCACAAGGAACCACGTAGAAGAGCACACACACACACTCACACGCACGCACGCACACACACACACACACACACACACACACACACACACACACACACACACACACACACACACACACACACACACACACACACACACACACACACACACACACACACACACACACACACACACACACACACACACACACACACACACACACACACACACACACACACACACACACACACACACACACACACACACACACACACACACACACACACACACACACACACACACACACACACACGTGTTTTTAGTCAAGTTTTAGTAAATATGCGGGTGAGGAAATTAATCAAAGCGCTTGCGCTGCACACATAGGAAACGGAAATGCTGCAATAATAATAACATGAATTATTCTAAAAGTTATAATTATTTTGTCTCGTCTTAAAATGCAGAGAGATTCCGGCAAGATTCTATTTTGTAAACTACATTTTGTGTCGTCGTTTTTAGTCAACGACATTGCATGAATCATTTAGTCACGTTAGTGTCACACGATTTCCATTAACGTGACGTCTCGTCTCGTTGTCGTCAGAGGAAAAAGCTTTGTTGACGATCATATTTAGTCATCATTTTCGTTGACTAAATTAACACACACACACACAAGCACACTCACAGTCACGCACACGCACACACAGAGCCCTTGATCCACAAGTGTTGTTATTGGTGGGGATCTCTCCTATGATCCAATGTTACGCAGCATTGACTCATAAGATCATCACAGATCACAGACCAAGCAAAACAGAGGGATTTATCATGTACATTATGTTAAGAGACATCAATGTTAACCGTGGATTAACCAATAATATATATATATATACACGCATACATACACACACACACACACACACACACACACACACACACACACACACACACACACACACACACACACACACACACACACACACACACACACACACACACACACACACACACACACACACACACACACACACACACACACACACACACACACACACACACACACACACACACACACATGAAAGCCGGATTAAGTGCTGTAGTGTATCAAAGGAGATCTGGACCATAGCAGAGTAACCAGCATCTCTTAACCTTTGACCTACATATATTTCTGACTCTACCTTCCCTAATGGGAAATTATCATCTTATATCACAATGTCGCTAGATTGGAACTACAGTATGGACCTTATGACAGGCTCAAATCCTGAATCAGTAAAGGAATATCTTATTTTTACCTTAACCTCTTAAGCCCTAGCCATATTTTCAGAAAATTCGCCTAAAAGTACATACCCAAGTAAATGGAATTGCTCCACTTCTACAAGGTCCATTTCTCTGTATCTATAGGGACATCTATGGACCTCAGGGAATGTATTCTCAGTGTCAGAAATATTGTGTCTGTTACTATGCTTGAGTACATTTTAATGAACCAAAGGAGAATATAAATTATTATTATTATTATTATTATTATTTTAAAAAGAATTACGGTGACTAACACCATACTAACATTTACCAGACTTGAGCTCATTCAGCACCTTCTTGAGATCAAGTGTACAAAAAATCTAAGCAAATGAATAAAGGGCAGATGATTTACAGTTTTTTTTTGTAGATACAATACTGAATTTTGCCATCCGGAGACATGCAATTTGAAATATGAGGCCTATAAATTACCTTATTGTGGCCAAGTCATACATCTCTGGATTGGGCTAAATCTCCTCTTTCCAATGGCAGAGTTCAATCAGAATTTAGTACCACCAGGCACCCGTAACAGAAAGTTCACAGAAAGGTAAACGTTCTATTTTATGGCAATAACGTTCAGGTTTGTTTGACCCGTGACTCAGACAGAATCACAAAAAGTACAAACTGAACTTGGAAAGTCAGCTTTTTAGTTTGAATGCCCCGGCGTCTTGGAATGGTCTTCAACTCAATCTAAAAATCAATACTGAATACTCCTATGGACAAAACAATTTAAAAACACAATGACAAATCTCCCTGCTTCAGTTTGTAAGTGGGTGTGTTATGGTAACTGAGCGGCTCAGCTTCACTCAGAGAAAAAGACAGTTCTGTTTGCTCCGCTGAGCACTTTCTGACTAGGCTCAGTATACGGAAGAAATGGATCCTATCTCTCCAGTGCTAGATGGCAGTTGCTCAGTGCTCAGACGGCGCCGAATGTTAAGTGATTTAAAAATGCGCTTGGCGCTCAGGATGAGCACTTAGTTACCAAAAGGTGCTATAGATAAAACATTTCATGTAAAGTAATCTTAAGGACCTCAGGAAGAAGCATCGCTCCCTCTCTTAATGTTACTATCTCAGCAAGTGGACTACATTTATATAGAGCTTTTATCCAAAGCGCTTTACAACTTATGCCTCACATTCACCCATTCATCACACATCTATAGTGGAGGCAACCATGCGTGGAGCCAACCTGCTCATCGGGAGCAGTTAGGGGGTTAAGTGTCTCGCTCAAGGACACTTCGACACGCTGCCAGGAGGAGCCAAGATCAAACTGGGAACCTTCAGATTACCAGACGACCACTGTCGCCCCTGTCAGCAGTTACCACTGTGGAGTCATTTAGGTTCCTGGGAACTACAATATCCCAGGACCTCGAGGGCGAGGCCAACATCGTCTCCACCACAACACAGACTCACCGAAGGATATACTTCCTGTGAGAGATGATCAACAAGTTCAACCTGCCGCAGACAATCATGGTTCAATTCGGCACAGCCGCTATTGATTCAAGCCTCACCTCCTGGAACACAGTCTGGGGTTCAGCGCTCAAGGCCAAACTGAGATAATAATAATAATAATAATTCATTTTATTTGTAAAGCGCTTCTCAAGAACCCGAAGTCGCTGACATTAGGCGGGGAAACAGAGAAAAACAAAAAAACAAAAGAAACATAAGACCACAGGGGAAACAGGGAAAACAGCATGATACACAAAAACATAAAGCCACAGTAACAAAGATCAAAACAGGTTGGAGGGGGGGGGGGGGGGGTTAAGGTTGGGGAAGGTTAAAGGCTAGGGAGAATGTCATCTGAAAAATGGAGAGAACATTTGCTCCATCCTTGCCGACCCTCCAGGACGTCTACAACTTGAGACAACAGTAGGCGCGTCGACGAGATCATTGCTGGTGATCCCTGACGTCCCGACCACGGCGTCCTCCAAGCGTTCTTCTCGGGGGAAGAGACTACGGATAATGACATCTAAAACGACGAGACATGTTTTTTTCCCCTCAAGCTGCAGTCTTCATCAGTAGGGTCGGGTACCGACCAAATTACATCGGTACTGCAGAGTGCAGATTCACACTAGATCAATCAGTACCAGATTTCGGTACATGACATATTTAGTATAGTATAGTAGTATTGTTTAGTATGAAAGTGTAATGTACTAAAAAAGAGGGATATATATTACTGTTCCATCTCTTGGGTCTTTGGAAACACCAGACAAGGTCAGAGGTCATATTTACTGAGGATGGCCAGATAATGTTGATATTTAAACATTTAACACAATACATGAGCATGCGATTTATTTTATTGTTGTGGTGTTACTGTACAACAATAAATAATCAAATGTTCTAAATAAATAACAATGTTGAAATTGAGAAATATTTACTTATTTTTTACAACTGAAATAAATGTTTGAGAGAGTACTGACAAAAGGAACTGGTACCGGTATTGGTTCAAATATGAACGGTACGCAACCCTACTCATCAGCCTACTCTGAGCTGAATTCCCCTGGGCGTCCACCGCACATCAGCTCTCAAAGCCTACAGCTGCGACTCCTCTCCTTCTTCGTTATATGTATGTAACTCTCGCATCACTCAATCCAGCAATAGTTAAGGCTCTTACAAAGACTGTGTATAAACTCTGTATATCCTGTATTTCCTTTAATGTTGAATGCAAACCACTCTCAGGTGCGTGAGGTAGAATGTTCGACACGCCCCCTCGCTGGGAAGCATGCAGTTCTTACCCATTGCTTGTATGTGCACTTATAGCTGCCCCGTGTAGTTTTGGCAGGGGAAAAAACCTAACCCCTGAAAAGTCTAAATAAAGAGCAATGTTGGTTCACTTTGTTTCAAAGAAGCATCCTATAAGAGCAATGTTGATTCACTTTGTTTCAAAGAAGCATCCTCTAAGAGCAATGTTGATTCACTTTGTTTCAAAGGGTGATTGTTTGGATTTGTATCGAGATTATAAACAATATTCAAGCAACTAGTTATTGTAAATGTTTATTTTTTGTTACAATAACATCTAAGCCCGGGGACACACTGCCACCTGAGCAGCGATTGTGTTGCAGAACCACTTGCTTTTCATACTTGTGTGTGTGTGTGTGGTGTGTGTGTGTGTGTGTGCGTGCGTGCGTGCGTGCGTGCATGCGTGTGTGTGTGTGTGTGTGTGTGTGTGTGTGTGTGTGTGTGTGTGTGTGTGTGTGTGTGTGTGTGTTCATGTCTGTGTACAAATGTGTGTTTACAGTGTGTATCCAACCTTCTAACCTTTTACGCTTGACAACAAAAGAAAGATTTGATTGACCTGAAGCCTGCATGTAATACCAGTATTAACACAAATAACATTACGTAAATACTTACGCTAGGCCAGGGCCCAGGGGTCAGCAACCTTTACTATCAAAAGAGCCATTTTCCCCCGTCCCACAAAATAAAATTCCTCTGGAGCCGCAAAACCAATTTACCCTTAAAATGAAGATAACACAGTGTATAACATTTTATATATAGTTATCCCCAAGCATACCCCACATTTAGGATAAAACGCCTGACAATTGCATACCCAAAGTAATTTACGATTTATTATACTTTATACTTATAGCACACAGTTTGTTGCATTAATGGAATTATAAAGCAACAAAAAGAAACATTTTGACTTTTTATTGCTGTTTTTGCCTGTTATAACAAAGGAACATCTCAAACTCTTATGAAGAGGAGAAAAAAGACTGGCTGTGTGGACTTATTTTTAAATAAAACACAGAAGAGGAGACAAAACACTGGTGTCTGTCTTTGAAATTAAACCCTGAACTATGCAGGTATATTTGAGTCCTTCCCTTATTTGTGGAACATTTATAAAATAAAAAGTAGTCCACTTTGAAAAAAGACTACCATGTGTAGACCTACTTTGAAATAAAACACAGAAGAGGAGGGAGCTCCCGTAGCTCACCGCGTATCTCGGCGCTATTTCGGCGTCGGGGACAACCGTGCTCGTCACGGATCTGGGGTACACGAGTTCGACTCCCGGACTCGCCGTATTTTCTCAGAGTGTCTTCCCCTGATCTATATCCCATTCAACCTGTTTCTGTCGGTCATGCTTGACCAGAAAAAGCGATAAACGCTAAAAAATTAAGTAAAAAAAAAAAAAAAAAAAACAGAAGAGGAGAAAAAACAATGGCATCTATATAGTTGGGTCAAGAACCAACATTCTGTGACCATTCTCTGGCTAAGATGTTTTGATGATTGATTTGACTTCTATGGACTTTTTATAAAATATTTAGCCCCCGTGTCCCTCCGAAAAATCCCGGCATTTTTTGTCAGATGGCCAAATCCAAAATATCTGCTGACGCCATCTTGAAAAATGAACTTTTGATCCAGAGCACCTAGAATCATGTATGAATACACTTTTTTGTGTAAGTCAACCATGACGATTCCAATCCTGACATTAGTTTGACTCTATGACATCAATTTAACCCAGAAATCCAAGATGGCCACCATCCAGTAGAGCAAAAATGTAGAAAGAGACAGCAGAGCGAAAATGTAACTTTTGAATGGGAAAGTAAGATTTGGTGTTTGGGCAGGGCTTCAGACTAACAACTTTCCCAATAGCTAGCTAGCTAGCAACAACAACTAGTTAGCTAATATAGTCATTGTAGCCCTGTGTTTGGGGTTTGTTAACCCTTGTGTTGTGTTCGAAAGCTGTTTCTTTCAGGAGTTATTTTGATGATGTTCTGAGCTTGTGCTCAGCCTTCTGTTTCAAAAGGTATCTTGGACCACGCCATCTCGCCATTCCTTGACATGAAGAACTCCTGTTGACCTCGCTCATCCAGGCCTTCTTCTTCAATAGACTGCGAGTGTGTGTGTGTGTGTGTGTGTGTGTGCGCATACGTGCGTGTGCACATGTGTGTGTGCGTACGTGCGTGCATGCGTGCACTATCCCTTCATACAATGGGTTTCACGCTGGCTTGAATATGGAGCAGAGGAAGAGCAAGGCTTATTTTCATACATCTTACAATAAACCGCCCAACAAGTCAGTTGTGAATGACATCATGGAGAAGCTGTCTACCATCATCGCAACTAAGCACATGCCCTTCGCCTTCTTAGTGGGAGATCATCCTGTGTACGTCCTCATCACTCTGCTCAAGGCCAAGAACCCAAACAAGTACCATGACATTGTACCCTTTCTTGGTCCCTTCCATACACAGTGTGTGATGATGAGCGCTATCTACAAGCACTACAAGGGGAGTGAGCTAGGAGATGTACTTGTGGCAGGAGGAGTTATTGCAGAGGGCTCCGTCGACCGTGCACTGAAAGGCAAGCATTACAAGAGGGGGCTGCGTTGCTTGAGGCTCATCTATGAGGCACTCATGAGTCAGCTGGTAAAGGGGAGGCTCATGCCCAACCTGGCTGATGAGACAAGGGAGAACCTTGAGATTCTGAGAGATATGAGTCTCTCCCAAGAACCCCGTGCAGCTGCACATGCGGCACTGGAGGATGATACTGACCTCGAGAGCCTCATCACCAATTTATTCACCCAGGTGGAGGCCAGTGACATGGCGGACTACTGGAGGGACTTCCTGTCTATGACGGATGCACTCATGCAGAATGTGCATGCAGTACATATCTGCAACTTGGATGAGTATGTCAGCTCTCTGCGTGCCATGCTGCCATGGATGGTAGTGTACGACAACAATAGGTATGGAAGGTGGCTGCCTGACTTCTGGGCAATGCTGACAGCTCTCCCTGCTGATCAGGTCGCCTTCCTTCGTACTGACTTCACTCAGTCCATCACAGGCAACCCCTACTCCAACATGGCCTGGGACATGTGGATCGAGTGTACAATGAACAAGGGCAGCCAAATGAAGTCTGGCTGGCTCTCCATCCTCCAGAATGAGAAGCAGCTGCTGGTGCACTCCAGAAATGTGAACAATTTGGCCAAGATCGGGGTGGCTCACAATGCCCTGGCCACACACAAAAAAGCCAAGAGGAAGCACATAGAATGTGGTCCGAAAAGGATGAGAAAAGATGAGCAGCGTGTGCAGGACCTGGTCGCATGCATGCATGCATGAGTTTGATTCCTTCCCATTTGATCCAGCCTCACCCACCCTCCGCACCCTACAGTCAGCCATGCCTGCCTCTGATGAACTCATCGCGGACTTCAACTCAGCCTATGCTGTGGGAGAGGAGAAGTTGACCAGCTTCTTGCAAGACCGAGTGTTCAGTAAGAAAACCTCCCTCCATGCACCTGTCCCTCTGAGCAAACGCTTGACATTTGCCAAGCAGCCCTGCATGGAGAAGCCCGGGGAGGAACTCAAAGCAAGAGCTGCTGAGATGGAGCGGAGTGCTCTCAAGGCAGTGATCGACCTGGTTGAGGTCAGTCAACTTGTGAATCTCTCAGAGTTGCTGGAACATCGTGTTGTCGAGGAATGTGTGGCCTTATTCAACTCCAATGGCACATATAGGAAGACACAGAAGAGCAAGCTCATTCAGAAGCTCTCTCTCCAATCTGTAGATCTGCAAGAACCCTACACCGCTCTTGTCGACATGGGCATGATCTGGAGGATGGCAACCCCATCAGCAGAAGATCGGCAGACACAAGATGGCACCCCATACAAGTGGTTGGACTATGTCCACAAGGTATCATCCATCATCCTTGCCCGCCATGGTGATGCTGACCGTATTTTCTGTGTAAATCGTACGACGTAGCATACTCAACTAAAGATGATGAGCGAGATCTGCGGGTACAAGGTAAGGTACATGTCCCCAACACCTACATGAAGCGCCAGCAACAAGGAGCGGCTACAAAAAGTAATATGCAGCTATCTGACTGACCTTGTTGCACAGGGTGTAGATACAGAGATCGTCTACTCTGTTGGCTCCCACTGCACCAACTTGTCAACCCAGCAACCAATGCAGAACTACAGCTTTGACCAGTCTGAGGCTGACACCATCCTCTTCTCTGCTTACACAGTTCTACGTGAGTCAGGCTACAGTGGCCCTGTGGTCATTGATGCAGCCGACACCGATGCCTATGTCATGGCAGCGGTCATCTCTCAACAGCTGCCCGGTATGCTCTGCATCAAGAGAAAGCAGAACACGGTCTTCTGCCGTGGCCTGGTTACTGAGGAGATGGCAGATTGTATTGTGCAGCTACACTGCATTACAGGCTGTGATGCCAATTCAGGCTTCTATGACAAGGGTAAGTCGTCGGTGTATGACAAGGTGGCAAAGAGCCCTATGGCACGACGGCTGCTCTCGCGGTGTGGAGATAGCCTTGACCTTGAGGAGGAGGTGCTAGAGGAGCTGTTCGAGTTCACACGACATGTAATTTATGGCGACAAGAATAGTAGCACCATGGCTGAGGCCCGTGCCACAAAGTGGAAGAGAATGAAGAACAAATCATTCATCCATCTCCCTCCAGATGCAGATAGCCTACGTCAACACTGCCTCCGTACCAACTACTTGGCATATCTAGTGCGCCACCCCTCCCTGAAGCAACACCCTTCACCACTCGGACATGGCTGGGAGCTGGTGGGTGGTCGCTGTCGCCCCGTCCGTCACACACGACCTGCTCTCCCAACACATCTACCTGCACCAGGGCCAGCTGAAGAAAGTGAGGAAGAGGAGAGTGAGGAGGATGATGATGAGAAAGGAGATGATGATGTATGGAGGAGGAGGGGTGATTCATTGGAATCTGATGATTCAGAATCTAGTGAGGCAGAATGCTCTGATTCGGACTGATCATGACATGTTTAAAGTGGTTTCATTGTTGGGGCGCTCCAGTAGCACACCACATAGCGTGCTGAGTCGCAAAGCGGTCGTCCCGGGTTCGTTTCCCAGTCCCGGCGACCATTTGCTGCATGTCTTCCCTACCTCTCCTCCTGTTCTCCCTCTCTCCCTCTATCGGTCCTGCGTGGCCAGAAAAAGCTGAAAATACTATAAAGTTAAAAAAAAAAAAAGTAAAAAAAAAAGAAAAAAAAAGTGGTTTCATTGTTAATCTGTTCAAGTTACAGCTATTTAAGAGAGCGTATTTTGAAGTATAATTAGTTATCTTATCATACTGTACATTCATCAATTATTTTGCTGAGATACTTATGAAGGTAGTTTGTTTAAAGTACAGCAGTACCATGGTAAAATTGGTTTTGACATTAAAAGTTACATTTTCGCTCTACTATATGGTGGCCATCTTGGATTGCTGGGTCAAATTGATGTCATAGAGTCAAACTGATGTCAGAATTGGAATTGTCATGGTTGACTTACACAAAAAAGTGTATTCATACATGATTCTAGGTGCTCTGGATCAAAAGTTAATTTTTCAAGATGGCGTCAGCAGGTATTTTGGATTTGGCCATCTGACAAAATGCCGGGATTTTTCGGAGGGACACGGGGGCTAAATATTTTATAAAAGGTCCATAGAAGTCAAATCAATCATCAAAACATCTTAGCCAGAGAATGGTCACAGAATGTTGGTTCTTGACCCAACTAATACTTTGAAATAAAACCCTGAACTATGCAGCTCTATTTGAGTCCTTCCCTTATTTGTGGCAAATCTCTAAAATAAAAAGTAAATTTCTCACCACATATCAGGCATACAGGTAAACCTGCATCGTTAGTCGTGAAAGCAAATTAATCTGTCCATGCTGAATTAAACCCTCTATTTTCCTCAGACTTTCCTTTTTTTTTTATTTATCCATGGTTAGCTTACTGGGGGGTCGGAAACTCAAGATTAGCCACTTGCAGACGACAGGGAGAAGCGCGGGGTGTGACGTACTGTATATTTTAGTTGATGAAATATTTTAGTTGACTAAATATTTTAGTTGATGAAATATTTTTTCATTTCAGTGTCACAGTATGACATCGATCTCCAAAATAAGAGATTAAATAAAAAAGGATTTATTTTTTTACCAGGGAGGCCTGCAGATGAATGGCTAAAGGGGTTCCCAACGTTTTCAGGCCGCGACCCCCGAAATAACGGTGTCAGAGACCCGCGACCCCCACTATTATAGGAGGTAAACAAAAAAAATTATTAAAAAAATAAACATTTTAATTCTTTTAAAAAACAATTATAAATGGAAATGTATGGTTGAAACATGCAAACGTTCAAACGCACACACACTAATAAGCATTGGAGGCTTTTAACCAGGGACAGACTGGGGAAATCATTCAGGCCAGGACCTACCACCCCCTTTTCCCCTGCCCTACGTTGTCTCCTCGGTTTCCCTTACTCACTTCCCGACTGTCTCCCCTACTGACTCCTGTATTTGTTATTCGTTACTCGTGGTTTTATGTTCTTATGTATTCATATTGTTCTTCGTTTCCCTGTGGTTCTATGTTTTCTTTGTTTTGTTGCCTATTGTCAGCGACTTTGGGTCATTGAAAAAAAAAAACAGGCTAGCATATGTATGATTAGCAACAACACTGATTTTGATGGATTTTCAGTTTTTTGTAATGTCAGATTGAAAATAATACAATCTTTTATTCAACTTCAGCCCTGATCATAACACCACATATTAATTTTATAATTCTAACCCTTTAAATGCCAGTGTGTGTGATGGCATATATTTGTATATATAATATATCAAATGCAAAGTAGATTTTTCTGGGGGGGATTATTACAGGCTAGCATGTGTCAATGATTAGCAACAACACTGATTTTGATGGATTAGGTTGCAGACCCCTGCGCTAGGCTGTATAATAATAACAGTATTACGTTAACAACATTACATTAATACTTACGTTTATGATGACCGAGAACTTCCCCATTCCACTCAGAATATTGTACCAGATCCCTATAGAGAGAGAGAGAGAGAGAGAGAGAGAGAGAGAGAGAGAGAGAGAGAGAGAGAGAGAGAGAGAGAGAGAGAGAGAGAGAGAGAGAGAGAGAGAGAGAGAGAGAGAGAGAGAGAGAGAGAGAGAGAGAGAGAGAGAGAGAGAGAGAGAGACTTTCCATAAATCTTACATGTTCTGAATTAGACCTTAAACTAATCATTGTGACAAAGGTATTTACTGTACTTTGCAACGATAGAATGAGATTAGTGCATATGTGTGTGTGTGTGTGTGTGTGTGTGTGTGTGTGTGTGTGTGTGTGTGTGTGTGTGCGTGTGTGTGTGTGTGCGTGCGTGCGTGCGTGCGTGCGTGCGTGCGTGCGTGCGTGCATGCGTGTGTGTTTCTGTGCATCGTAGGTGTACCTATATCTTTAGCCCTGGCAGCAACCGGTCTGCGGAGCTCAGTCACGAACTTCTTGGCGTCCAGTCTGATCTCGATGACGTTGTTGAGCAGGGCGAAGAGAGGGGCCAGTGGGAACGATGCCACAAACAGAGACACAAACCCAAACTGGATAACTGAGAGGGAGAGAGACACATAAAAGACACATTTTACTAGGCTATATACAGTGTTTATCTATTTTATATGCCTGTGCACTGCTGACCAACGGAAGTGGATGTTGTCATGTCAAAAGATACAGAAGGGGGCATGAGCATGGCTTCAGAATGGGGGCGTGGCTTCAAAATAGGAGCGTGGTTAATCTAGACCTGAGATATAAAAGGTGTGTGGCTTAAGAATGGAGCGTGGTTAACCTAGAGCAGTGGTCGGCAATAGGCGGCCCACACGCCGAAATTGGCCCGCCAGCAATAATATCTGGCCCGTCAGATTGATATTTTTTTTTATATCAGATCAGCATTTTTATATGCTATAATGTCCAAACAGAGAAACGACCACCAACTAAAGAATGCTTATTATACTTTGTTTCATCCATGTTGAGACTGAGAGTAAATAACAGGTATAGGCAGCAAGGTGCAATGTAGCGTTAGCTCAACATGAATAAAGTCGGTGGACAGCGCCTGGTGCTGAAATAGCAAACAAGCAGTGTGGTGTAGTATGAAATTAAAACACAGCAAAAAAAAAGCTGAATCCGCTTCAAGAAGACATTAGGTAGGCTACATTAGGTATAAAAGAATTACAACAACAAATTCATTAACTAAATAAAAAATACAATTTGTGCGCAAAACATTAAATATCTTTGGATCCGTTTTTATTGTATCGGAATCGGGAGATCTCTCCATCAGTATGTGGAAGTAAAGCATAGATAGAATCTTGAAATATCTAGATTGGTTGTTTTCTCTGGACTGCATCTAATCTGCTGTATCTATCTATTTATCATATATCTATGTCTGTCACTATAGCCAATGGAACTGTTAGAAATGTCACATGGACTGGGGGAACCAATGGAAAATTCCTATTGTTTCTCAATTGTCCCGTGCACTCCACAGAACAGGCCGCCAGGCGCTGGTTGCGCGTAATGTAGGATAGACGGATAAGAGATAGCCGCTTCTCTCTTGTTTTATAATAAAATAACAAAAAGACAAAGGTATAATGTTCAGTGCAAACATGTATTATATATAATAATGGAAAGTAGAAAAAACTGGTAGTTTACAGTTTATTATGCTACCTATGCAGCTTGTTTATTTTGTGGCCTCTGCCACAAATGTAGCTTAGTTATAAGGTGGTCTGTCACAGAGTTAACATTTTGTCACCATAAATGTATTAAATTAGCCATTGTTTTTGGTTCTGGCCCGCCATATAATGGCTTGGAAAAAATGTGGCCCAAGGCCAAACTTAATTGCAGACCCCTGACCTAGACCAATGAATGTAGAAGTCTGTACTGAGTTGATTGACATCTTCCATACGCGTATGTATGTGTGTGTTCGTGTATGTGTGTGTTCGTGTGTGTGTGTGTGTGTGTTTTTCCCAGTGAAAGTGTAAGAGGTTCATTCATGTGCCTGTCCCTTTAAGTTAACTTTTTTTTCTATGTGCATGCGACCCCACTGCCAGCCTTAATTGATTCAAATATTAACTGACACACATCCATCCTTAATGCATTTCAATGAGGACTCCACTCACTTACAATAAGCAAAACCATAGGAGATATGTGTTCAGTCGACGAATTGTGGCCTCTGTGGTGATCTAAAAACTTGTGTAAAAATGTCAGCTAGAGTGGAGAGTCTATTAGTGTGTATGTGGATCATGACTGTTAACCCACAAAATGAGATTGAAATGTCCAATTCCATAATTCTTTTTACAATCGTGGCAACGTTTTGATGTCTTATTTTTATATCCAGGTGCAAAATTGAGGCCACTGTCACGATTTACAAAACATTTTGATTTACAAAACATCTTGATTTACAAAACATCTTGATTTACAAAACATCTTGATGTTTTGTTCCCAAACCATGTGGTGAAACATTCCAAAGTGAGAAGTTGAGAAGTTTGATTGTTTATAGTGTTTTTGTTTGTCGTGCTTTATTCTATGTGTAGAATTAAAGCTCCTTTGAATCGCTATCCGCCTTGTCCTGTCTGCTATTGGGTCCTACCACCACCACCACCACCACCCCAGACCGTAACAGACTACATGGTAATCTAATGTTAATCTTAATCAAGGATTAGGACTATTTCACCATACATGACACATCATAGCTTTTTGCTCGCTGATGGGGTCCCATGTTGTGCAGTAGGTGCCCTTTTCTCTTTTCGCTCCTCAAGTCCGCCACTGAATAGTAACTGAACTATTACAACTGAGAGTTGGAGCAGGCCGATTATTTTGACTCAGTAATATTTTACTCATATTACTCAGTAATATGTTTGTCTTAAGAAGTCTGTCACCAAAATGACATTTCTTTCTTGATATATGAACTGGTACTGTATGACTGAATGCTTGTAAATTTTTACAATTCATAAAAAAATTGATTTTATATTTATACATATTTGCATGAACTGTGACACAGCCCTAGATACACATAACATTAGATAGATAACATTAGTTTAGTTTTTTTTAGGGATGTCCGATATTATCGGCCTACCGATATTATCGGCCGATATCGGCATTAAAATGTGATATCGGAAAATATCGGTATTGGTTTTCAAAAAAAAAATTATTTATATTTTTTACATTTCTATAACCTTTATTTACCCAGGCAAGCAAGTAAGAACAAATTCTGATTTTATATATTGTCAAAAGTATGCATAATGTTGTGTTAATTACACGACAAGAGATATGTAATGTTAATTACCTGAAATTATTCCATTTTTTGGGGGAGAAACCCTGCATATATCGGTATCGGTTGATATCGGTATCGGAAATTAAGAGTTGGACAATATCGGTATATCGGTATCGGTAAAAAAGCCAATATCGAGCATCCCTAGTTTTTTTATGAAGCTCTAATTCACCACAAACGTACAGTCTTTTCAGTCAATCTAAAACAAGTTAAAAGTTCATTAACCTGCCTCAGGGCTCTGCTTGTTGCATATCACTTATTATTATTTTATTAATTATTATTATTATTATTATTATTATTATTATTATTATTATTATTATCACTAAAACGCTGAACCGTCCCATTACGTAAGGACACATAATGAAGTTGACATATTTAGGTACATGTACAGGGATCTCTTTGTTTACTACAGAGTCTTGGGTTGTTTGCGGTGGTGACACGCTGCGGGCAAAAAGACATGCAGTTGACTAGCTGGACAGAATGCTAATGCGACACAATAAAGACTTTTAACACGTCATTATTTTTTATCAGTTTGGGGAATTTGTTTTGTGGTGTGCCAGTGTGACATCCGGGCGGGTGACATACCAACGTCTGTGAATGAGAGCCATTGAATATATCGAGTAGATTAATTCCGGTCTGCTAGGCGCGTGACAGTCTTGTGTTATTATTACTGTAGAAGGCACAGCCTGGTTCTAAAGCTACGGCTCGAGACCTGAAATGGAGTCGGACTGGGAAAATCATTCAGGCCGGGGAATATAGCGCAAGATATATTTATATAGCCCAGTCATTATAGCAGGCCAGGCCACCAGCCCAATGGCCAGTCTGGGCCTGCTGAGAGGTCCCCCAACTCATCTTCACTAGCACGTTGTCGCTACAAAAACGGGCCTGAAATGTTTATATATATATATATATATATATATATATATATATATATATATATATATATATATATATATATATATATATATATATATATATATATATATATATATATATATATATATATATATATATATTAGAGGTGGGCATAGATTCATTTTTTAATCTAGATAATCTATCTGCAGTCCTGGATTTAATCTAGATTAATCTAGATTAAAATGGCTCAAAAGAAAATTATAAAATCTGCCGAAGGCATTCAAAATATGTGTGTTCTACCCAAATAATGACCAGAAGTAAGTCCTTACTTTTTCTTTCCTCCTTACGTTTCTCAGGCCAGGTGGCCCATTACACACCATGAGCCCATCTCCCGTTTTCAAAATGCATTGTTTGAAAAAGCTGTTTTGCTATGATAATTGGTAATGAAATATCAAAATAATGTTCAATAAGATGTACTTGTGTTTAATAAGTTGTTTTATTCAGAAGTTAACACAAATAAATAATATTACCAGTACAGTACAGTATCTAGCACTCTCAGGAGCAAAACAGAAAGAAGCATTTCAAACTTGAACTATGTGACATGGCTTGACTCAATCAGTCCAATCTCTATTTCTCCTTCTTCCACCAGTCACTCAGGCAGACCAGCTTGTTTTATGTAGCGGTGTCTACTTATAGTGCCTATAATATTTTTCCCGTTGGGTGCCAGACAGGGCCAAACCCTGCCAATGCAAATCAACTGCTCCAGTGGAGTTGCTCAGTGGCCAATGGTGTCAACTGTGGTTGTACTGGGCAGCTCCCAGGTGTGAATGGAACTGTGTGAATGTGAAGCAGGGCGTTCCTGAAAAAGAGCATCTGTGCTCAGCGAACCTACCCTGTGTAAATAAAGGTAAAAAAATATATATGTAATGTTTTATTTAAATTTTTTTTGATTAACTGCGTCAATTATATTATCACGTGATACTAGTATCGCGTTAACGCAGCACGTTAACGGCCCAGCTCTAATATATATATATATATATATCTTTTTTTAATTATTATAATTATTATATTTTTTTGGGCTACTTAGCATGCCAGGCCACCAGGAAAACTCCTGGTGTTCCTGATGGCCAGTCCAGGCCTGAGTCTTGGTCTAACTTACCACATTACAAGAATATCAAACATGTATTCATGAAGTTATAGGTTCCGGGGTGATACGACTAAATCAGTGATGTGATCAAGACAACTGAACATAACAGAACACGGTGGGACAGGAGATTGTTCCAGTGATTGCATTTACATTGCATCATTTAGATGATGCTTTTATCCAAAGCACTGTGAACAAGTCAGCAGGAGGGGTATGCATCTGGCTGCTACGGGTAAGTGGTGTTCTTTAATCTAGCAGTGTTGAACTTGAGGGCTTCACTCTGAGTGCACAGTAGTATAGACATATTAGCATAGTAGGTAGGTAGTAGTATAGACATAGTAGCATAGTACATCATTGTAAAAGACAGTAAGAAGGACGTTTTTTTATTATTTTGTTAAAACATTTAGTTATAAAATTGGACTGGGTTTCAGCTGCCCTGACTGCGATGGTAAGTTTGTTCCACCACCGTGGAGTGAGGGCAGTGTTTGGTAACTTCCTCTAGGCTATAGTAGAACACCCCCACCCCTCCTTTCATCCAATTTCTTAACACCAGGGAGGGTTGACAGGCTCACATAAACCTGGGAGGGAGGGAATTGAAAAACACACAGAGTTCTGAATAGAGCCTTGTTCCTGCAACAGAGTTCCAATCTCCGCCACTGCTATACATTAAATTATCTTAATATCTATTGTAGATAAATGCATGATGTATTGACCGACATATATGGACTTGCTGATTGGCCAAGAATGGCATCGCTGACGGATGGTCTGAGCCCTCTGACTAGGACGCTACTGTTTGTGCTTCTGGCTTCCTGGACTGTAGAACAAACTGGCCACTGGAGACGTTTGTAATAATATCACAGCTCCTGTCATGGGAACCATAAATCATACAGTAGTACTTAAAGCAGCTGGAGTCGAGGCTCACACCACTGCTACGCATCACTAGAATGATGCTCCTGCCCTGTTACTGGACTGGGTAAATATGGCCGTTACAATGATCATATTTTAATATCTGATCTGTGGGGAAATGGCGCCCTCTATACAAGTCTGCCATACCTTTCATTATGTTATAGTAAACACTGAAGGCTGGAGAAGCTACTGGACCCTTCTGCTAGCCTGGTGCAACTAGTTGTTACAACTGCAGTTTATTGACAATGAAGAGTTGAATTAGCCAGTACCCAGCAGGTGATGTGTGTAGTGGTGTGTCTTTGTTCTGAGCTCTGAGCAATCAGAGATTGTGGCTTTAAAGCGTAAATATAAACCTTTGACTGGCATTGTCTGATGCCCGCCCTTTTTTGGTTTAGGGCTATATCTTTGTAAAGCAGGACGCTGGAACATGTGCAGTAGTTTAGGGCTATATCCAGGGCTTGACATTAACACCTGACCACCGGCCAAATGCTGGTAGAATTTGGATGTGGCCGGTAACTCTGTCATTCTACCGGCCACAGTGGCCGGTGACTTTTTATCTATGAAAAAAAAACATTGTAGTCTACAAAAGGCATCAGCAATAATTAAGTCAATCCAAGTGATACTACATAATACTACAACTCCCACAACAATTCGAAAAGTGCATTACCGGCCAGATCCTGGTAGTGGTGCTGTCTCGAGAATGGAGTACTCCTTGTTTTCAGACCAGATGTTATTTTTTTTCATTCAGGCCTACTTTTTCTGTTAGCGTGAAGCTATGCCTTCATCAGATCGCATGGAATACCTTTTGCGACGCCGAATTCAGTATGCAGTAAAGGAATATAGCATCAGCCAATGGACATATCGACCAGATGCCGATCAATAACTGGGAAATCCTTTTTGGGATCCAACCGGCCACAGGTAAGAACGATTTCATGCTGATCAGGCCTTGTTAGCATAGCCAACCAGCCGATGAATGAATGAAAACTTTATTTAACAGATTGCAGAATGGGTACAATACAGTACGGCTCAATACACACAATTGTTAAGGGGATGCAGACCAGAGAAAGACGTTTGTCTTGTTTACATCAGGGTCCCCCATTTTCAATTTATAGTGACATTTATGACATACACAACATACATGACATCATGACATCATGACACATCAGTGTATGATGCTACAATAACGAATGCCGTTATTGGTAATCAATAATCAGAAACAATTATTTTTTACGTATTTTTATATTTTTTTACCGGCCCACTACTAGGCTGGGACAGCGGCCCATTGGTACTGACTGGCACTGGGCTGGCCCAATCACATCTCTTACTAAGCACCCCCCCACCAGTCATGCAGGTACATGACTGAGAGGGGGGCTGTGGTACATGACTGAGAGGGGGGCTGTGGTACATGACTGAGAGGGGGCTGTGGTACATGACTGAGAGGGGGCTGTGGTACATGACTGAGAGGGGGCTGTGGTACATGACTGAGAGGGGGCTGGTACATGACTGAGAGGGGGGCTGGTACATGACTGAGAGGGGGGCTGTGGTACATGACTGAGAGGGGGCTGTGGTATATGACTGAGAGGGGGCTGGTACATGACTGAGAGGGGGCTGTGGTACATGACTGAGAGGGGACTGGTACATGACTGAGAGGGGGGCTGGTACATGACTGAGAGGGGGGCTGTGGTACATGACTGAGAGGGGGCTGTGGTACATGACTGAGAGGGGGCTGTGGTACATGACTGAGAGGGGGCTGGTACATGACTGAGAGGGGGGCTGGTACATGACTGAGAGAGGGGCTGGTACATGACTGAGAGGGGGCTGGTACATGACTGAGATGGGGCTGTGGTACATAAGTGAGAGGGGGCTGGTAGATGACTGAGAGGGGGCTGGTACATGACTGAGAGGGGGCTGGTACATGACTGAGAGGGGGCTGGTACATGACTGAGAGGGGGCTGGCTGGTACATGACTGAGAGGGGGCTGGTACATGACTGAGAGGGGGCTGGTACATGACTGAGAGGGGGCTGGCACAATGACACTGACTGCACTGCACTAGTCCGTACTGGAACTCTGCACTCTTCACTTTATATATATATATGTATTTTATTGATTAATCCTCCACTGCACTGTTTAGTTTCTTGTCATGTGTATGTGTTGGTGTTGTTTACTGTGAAAAAAGAAAAGAAAATGCATACACTGTATTGCTGCAACAATTACCAATGTGTTTTTACACAAATGGCTCAATAAAGGAATCTGAATCTGAATCTGGCTGGTACATGACTGAGAGAGGGCTGGTACATGACTGAGAGGGGGCTGGTACAATGTATTGTGCATCATTGTAGGTCAAACCATTAAAAAGTTAATTTCCACGGCAGCCATTTTGGATTTTGGTCTCTCACAAATTGCCCCCGCCTTTTTTTTAAATACACCCCGGCAAAATTTGTTTATTAACCCTCCTAGATGACAAATCCATTGAAAAACGAAGTGCCACATGGCGGCTGGATGGCGCAGCGGACATTGCGCTCGTCACCAACGCATGAAACACCGGTATCGAATCCGGCTGTCAGCGTTGCCTCCGGCTTGGGAAGTCGATGGGTGGTAATCTGGACATTGTAAACAGTGACTCCTACAGGCGCCTGCACAGCAGAGACAGGAAAATGGCGGGGGCAGTGTGAGCCTCCTACACGTTACTCCTCGCCAAATGAGAGTCCGCGCTGGCAGGTGAAAAGATGTGACTGGCTGCCTACACATGTATCGGAGGGGACATGCGATGGGCTTCTATCCTCCCTACAATGGCCAGTGGGAGGCGAGCAACGACCAAGCAACGACATGCGAGCAACGACCAAGACAGGGGAGGGGAGAATTGGGATGGGAGAAAAATTGAAAAATAGGAGAAAAAGTGGATTAAAAAAAAAAAAAAAGTGCCACAGATGACCCAACTACTAGGTCCATATCGTATCATCATAATATTATTTAAAAAATCATTAGGATAAGGGTTCCCTTGATAAAGATGCATGAAAAGGCTGTATAATATACAACACCTGTAGCTTAACTGCAAAAACAGTTTTTCTTTATTTGATTCGATTTGTATTTGGAAATTAAAAACACATCATAAAAACTAATTATCTTGACCAATTTGTATTCCTGAGTATATCACCTAAAAGCATTCATTAAAACACTTATTTCCAAGGTGGTCCTCGATGGAAGACATAAAAACATAGCACATATAGCCTACTCAACTGCTAATTTTTGCTCAACTGCAAAAATGTATGCCTACTTATGTATTAGCCTACAGGGAAAAACACATTCACAACAGGCAGCAAAATTTATTTTCAGCCAAGTATGGTAATAAGGTAACTATTAGGATATAAATATGGTATGGATTACTTACTCTTATAACGTATTACTATCTGTGGTAGCTCTAGTCTCCACCTACACAAATTGTTTTTGTGCTGTCCATTGATCATGGTCACATATGGTAGGCACATTAACTGTAGGTCAAACTCCCCAAACAAACAAGCACACCATTGATTTAATTGCCATATAAATCACATACAAAGATCTAACTATTACTCCTCTCTGAACATGAATATAAAACAAGAAGGTGATCTATTAACTGTGTAAACCTTATGCAATATTCATCATTGATATTTGAATACTTGAAATCTGTATGAACTGAGTAGTTAGTATCAAATGAAAGATGGAACAGCTCCATGCATTCATTGAATAAACAACAATTTGCTCATTACCAGTATGGTATTGTTTAAATTGTACAGCTTTTTGCACATCTTTGTCAGGGAATTCCAACCATTCTGGACCTGAATGTACCAGTTAATTGTAATCATCTCTCTCCTTATGTCTAGTCAAGCCAGGTTGTGGAGGAGATAGACAGGGATGAACAGGCTATAGACTACTTTGCCCATCCTGAGCCTGCTATGATGCAGATGTTTTTACACCACCAAGATTCAGCCAAGAGTGAGTGAGTACACTGGTCCACTTGCACTGGTACACTTGTCCATGGCACTTACTACCCAGCTTTGTAGTGGTTTGGGGGAATAGTACAGTAGGTACGCATATTTAAGGAGACCGCAAGGATGGTGTACTGGTGGGTGGTGTCCGACCGATTATGGTGGGCCGGTCTGGGCCA
>NC_140179.1:49773326-49778326 GCF_963971535.1 Notolepis coatsorum | reverse complement strand
TCTCCCTCCTTGTCACTCTGTATTCTCTCACTTCCTCCTTTTCATTCTGCACTCTCTCTCTCCTTTTCATTCTGTATTCTCTCTCTCCCTCCTTTTCATTCTGCACTCTCTCTCTCTCTCCTTTTCATTCTATATTCTCTCTCTCCTTTTCATTCTATATTCTCTCTCTCCTTTTCATTCTGTATTCTCTCTCTCCCTCCTTTTCATTCTGTATTCTCTCTCTCTCTCTCTCTCTCTCTCTCTCGTTTTCATTCTATATTCTCTCTCTCTCCTTTTCATTCTATATTCTCTCTCTCCTTTTTATTCTCTCTCTCTCTCCTTTTCATTCTGTATTCTCTCTCTCTCCTTTTCATTCTATATTCTCTCTCTCCTTTTCATTCTATATTCTCTCTCTCTCCTTTTCATTCTGTATTATCTCTATCCCTCTCTTTCTCTGTCCCTCCTTCCTCCTTATCATTCTGTATTCTCTCTCTCCCTTCTTCCTCCTTTTCATTCTGTATTATGTTTCTTCCTCCTTTTTTTTAATAAATGTTTTTTAATTTTTAATTTTTTTTGACATGACATACAAACATTTACAGTAGAAATCCACTATAAAACACATAAATGCTCTTACTCGTTCTTCCCCCCCACCACCGGACCCCCCTTGAATACATCCATTATTCCGTTTGATACCAAGGATTAATAGTTCATATAATGCTTTATCCTCTCCACCACTTCTGACCAGATTGCTATGCTGGCTTCATTAACACCTAGAATTAGTGCGGTAGATATCTCTAGGTAAATCACATCAAGATAGGTAAAAATCCATACCCTCTGGCACATTTTATCAGGTTGAATCCAGCGTGATGCTATTAGCTTTTTGGCAGCCATAAGACCGGACAAGATTAGCCTCTTTATATGTACAGAGTGTGATAACTGAGAGACATCATTCAGCAACAATACAGAAGGCATTACAGGTATTGTCAAAGACAAAAATCCTGATAATAGTGTGGTTATTTCTTCCCAAAATATCTTAACAGGCGGACATTCCCAATACATATGCATAAATGTACCACTATCACCGTTTGTACATAAGGAACATCGAGAGTCTTGTTTAAGCCCCATACGGTTCAATCGAATAGGAGTTAGGTAAGTCCTATGAATAAAATTAAGTTTAATCTGTTGATGATCCGGGTTACGTGACGATAGCCGAACGTTTGCCCAGACCTCAGCCCAATCAAAATCTACTTCCAGGTCTGGTATATCCTTCCTCCAAACTGAGTCTAGGGGAAGGGCTTCATACGAAAATGTAAGTAAGTGACGGTAAAAGTCCGTGACAAATCCTCTCGATGTCTCCCTTTCATAAAAGAACTTGTGATATCTGTGGTGCACATTTTCACTGTGCGTTGCTGTGTTTGCAGGGCTATATCTATATTCTATATTATAGCTATGGAGACAATACTATGGCTCATTTGACAGTAACTATCTCTCATTCAACATGTGAAAAAGAAAAAAAAATGTCATGTATACGTTCGCGTGTTATCCCGTCGTGAATATTGTATAGTTTCAGAGTGATCCTGGCTAATTCCTGAAAACGGCGTTATGGAGCGATATGTGAATTTTGCTAAATGCGTTCGTGTTGCTCGCCTGGACATGCTACTGTTTCCAAATCAAAGGTATATAATAGGTATTATGTTTCATCATGAATGCATCAAAGGGGGGGCGGGTAGTTTTTTTATGCTCTGGTCATCATCAACGGCATTCGTTTTGAGTACTACATACGTTGATCGACTGGATCGATATGAAATCATTGTAGGATCAAGGTGGAATTGGCATCAGATAGTCCTTACCTTTGATCGGGGGTATTCCAAAAATAATATTCAAATTTTCTGATCGCGATTTCCAGTATTGGTGTCCATCGGGTCCCCGACATAATCCGGCACAACACATGCATCAAGGGGCCATGGACGCGTTCCAATGTGATCGGGTGAACCGCTAGACTTGCCTGGACCAAAATTCTCCTCCCGGACGAGAGGGTTTCAAAGGGTGGGCGATACTGCCACTTAGCAGGATCTGGCCGGTACTGCACTCTAGGGGTCCCAGTATGCCTTTTAACGGTAACATAGAGGTCCATGACACTGAATAGAATATTAAAATCGAGGAAAAAAAGGAAAACAGACCAAATAAGGTATATATACTAGTGCTATCAGGTGATTAAAAAAATGAATCTAATTAATTACAGGATTTGTAATTAATTAATCTAATTAATCACATTTTAATCGCATAACCATTTTATGCCTGATATTCTATATTCTATAATCATATTTCAAATTGCATGTGTCCGGATGGCAGAATTCAGTACTGTATCTACAAAACCTTCTGTTTAATCATCTTCCATCTATTAATTTGCTTAGATTTTTCAGGTCTGGTCAATTTGAGCATCGTGTTATTCACAGTCAAAGATAAAAAAAAATTGTATTGATATTCTCATTTGGTTCATTACAATTTACTCAAGCCTAGTAACAGACACAGTATTTCTGACACTGGGAATACATTCCCTGAGATCCATAGATGTCCCTAGAATCAGATACGAAGAACATGCAAATGGACAATTTTTTTGGAAAAAAAAGTCTGTAATGTGTATTCTACGTTCTTATGGAATGAATGAGATAAAAAAAAATGTATCTAAAAAAAATATATATATATATCTTTTTTTTGTAATTAATCTTGAGTTAATTTTCATAACGCGATAATTTGCTGTGTAATTAATTAATCTAATTAACGCGATAAACTGACAGCCCTAATATATATGTGATTGGCGTTCAACTATTGGCGAGCAAACATGTATATACGTGGATGGCGCAGATTTAGTTAAAGATCAGGCAATTATTTAAAAAAAAAATTTACCATTGCATACGCAGCATACCCAAAGTAATTTGCGATTTATTATACTTTATACTTATAGCACATGCATGAGTCAGGTCAGAGTAACAGAGGTTTGAACACTGAAGTAAAAGTTTTGTGTTCTCACATTTATTTGTACTGGTTGCCAGATGCCTGTTTTTAAGTTCTGAGAGGTAGGAGCTGGAAAACATAATGGTTCCATAGCCTGAAGTCTTATGTAGTACAGATCTTTAGTACAGGTCCAAAGACCACTGCACTTCCGCATTACATTGAGCTCATGGAGGAGAGAGCGGGGGGAGAAAATTTATGAATGTGGATGAGAGCCTTGACATAAGTGGTTGTAGCTACAGCTGTGTGGGTGCTGGAGACATGATCCAATAGGCTTTTATACGCCTGAGTCTCCTGAACATGGAGAGACCAATCCCAAGTCGATTGGCACTTTCTCGGCCGAGCTATAGTCACTTTTCCGAAAACTACTCACAAACTCCGCATGCGCAGATTTATAAACCTAGATATCTGGACAATCCAGAAAGTCTCTGTGGGCAATCTGCACATGCAGAGTTTGGGAGTAATCTCTCCCGTGATTTCAGAATACCGGAAGTGTTGCAGTGTTCTATTGGTTGAGTGGGGTGACGATCGAAAGGCGGCAAATTCAACTTTCCAACAATGGTTGGACAAAGTGCAGAATATGGGCCGTCCGATCCATAAGTGGTTAATTGGTCGGTTTGTTCTTAGTCCAATAATTGGTCGGTTTGTTCTTAGTCCATTAACCGGTCGGTTTGTTCTTAGTCCATTAACCAGTCCATTAACCGGTCGGTTTGTTCTTAGTCCATTAACCGGTCGGTTTGTTCTTAGTCCATTAACCGGTCGGTTTTGTCATAGTCTATTAATCGGTCAATTTGGTCTTAGTTGACCAAGACTAAGTTAGTCGATTAATAATTTTTTTTTATTTCAATTTCATCTTAAGAAGTCCATTGGTTTCTGTTCCTGGAAGAATCAGTTGAATCATGTCACTCTGCACTTGAGTGAGAGCACCAAAGACATTACCCAATACAATTTGATTTAGAGTACCCCGTCCCTTTTATCCACAAAACACTCCTTTACAGTCTGTCGCTGATTATACTCTGTAGGTAAAGGGATCATTTGACATAGTTGTGGAGAAGCATAAGCTAAGCATTATTCAAATTCAATATTATTATTCAATATTCAAACTCTTTGTTTGAAAATGAGGGCCATCTCTGAACATCAATCACTGTTTTACGGCCAATCAAAATGTCCATGCGGGAATCCACCAGGGGACAACACTGTGGAAGTGAACTCTCTCCACACCTCAGATCTGCTTCATAGTCAGAGTTGCGAGACAAAACAGAGCTTTGTGATCAAAACCCAAATGTTCTTCTGTAAGACTGTTTGTATACTGTAACTACAGAAATAAATAAAAAATTCTCTCTTGACCTTTCAAGTCCCTTTATTTCCAACAAAAATAATAAAAATGCACCCGATGAGAGCGGCCCATTGTTTGGAAAAAGGAATACAATGGGGACAGCAAAGGGAAATTATATGTTGGTCAAAATGTTTTGTTTGTCTTTGATTAGGAAGTGGTTTCTTATGGGACTCAATGACGACTACGTCCCCATTATGTCCTTGTAAACGAACGGCCCAAAACAGTTCTGTATGAAGCAGAGAAAACCATGTGTATTGTAGTCTTTATTGTTCACGTCAGTTGACTTGAGAAAAAATACATCCTACAGTCTGTGTGTGTGTGCGTGCTTATGTGTGTGTGTGTGTGTGTGTGTGTGTGTGTGTGTGTGTGTGTGTGTGTGTGTGTGTGTGTGTGTGTGTGTGTGTGTGTGTGTGTGTGTGTGTGTGTGTGTGTGTGTGTGTGTGTGTGTGTGTGTGTGTGTGTGTGTAGTAGTAGTAGTAGTAGTATGCCCAAGTTCACATATCTGCACACCAGTGGAGGCTGCTGACCAAATTTTTAGGTGAAGCACAAATTATTATATTATATTATATATTAAATAATATTTTTAAAACATCCCCCACTGTGTGTCAGTGGTCAGTGGACACAGATGAAAACATATTAACATTAGGTGACAGCGGACCTGACCAGATGAAAA
>NC_140179.1:49697148-49768126 GCF_963971535.1 Notolepis coatsorum | reverse complement strand
CTCCTGGTCTGCCAGCAAACCTGTGAAAACAAACAAACAAACACACAAACACACGCGCACACACACACACACACACACACACACACACACACACACACACACACACACACACACACACACACACACACACACACATTATTTGTATCGTCTTCATTTCTAATAAAGGAATTAATGGGGAACGCCAGGCATTTTTGGAACTCACACATGACCCTCCTGCTCCCCAGGACAGTTCAGCACACCGCTAATGAATATACAACACAACACACAGCATGTGCTCCTCCTCAGGGAGGGGGTTTAGAGCTACTGTACACGGAGCTGCGCTCAGAAGACTGTAAAGGAACGGTAAATGTCTGGCAGCAACGCTTTCCAAATACTTACTGTCAAATTACAGTAAAATCAAATACATTTACAGATTACAAACCTTTATTTAATGGTTAATATTTTGATAAAAAGATAATTGACTGTATTTTTATGGTATTATTTACACTTAAAGTAGAAAAACAAAGGTAATCTGTAAAATAATACAGTGGATTTCCCGTGATTTTTTTTTTTTACAGTGTACAAGACTCACCTGGTGCACGTCTGTCTTCATTCGCACACACACACACACACACACACACACACACACACACACACACACACACACACACACACACACACACACACACACACACACACACACACACACACACACACACACACACACACACACACACACACGCACACACAGAGAGAGTGCCTACCTTCCTTTAAAGAAAGCTACATAGAAGATGGGAGCGTAAGCGTTCATGAACTTCAGCAGGAATGCCTTCAGAATGAGATGCTCCTCAAAACTGGACTCCGTTTTAGGGATCTCTGTAGGAAAGACAGAAATGAAAGACAGGAAGAAAAGACAGACCGATTGTAAACAGATGAAGCCATCGTAGAAGTCCAAACACTCTGCATTTTTACCTCCACCCCAAAGAGAAACAGTTTCGTTTTGGTCGATAAAGCTACCTGTGAGTTTAGCTGGGTTTATGGAGTCATTTGTTTTAATGGACAAACAGGTGTCAACATGTGTCATCAGCATAGTGGTGAAGATGTATATTGTGTTTCCAGATTATGAGGCCAAATGGGAAATGTATACAGACAAAAAAGAATTTGACCTAGAATTGAGCCCTGGGGCACCCCGCATGTAAGGCCCGCCCATAGAGAGGTGGGCGGCTTTCTGGGGACCAGTTTCTAGGGGGCAATGATCCTACGTTTAAGGGAGGGGCCCATTTACTGGACTTTTTCATTCCTATGTTTAGGCATGTGCAATATTAACAGAAGATGATGAAGAGTGACCCGTTGTACGTATAACAGACACATGTTATATTAAATAGATACGATCTGATCTAGTCTAAGTTGTGTGTAGGACTCTCAAACACAGTGGTCCTCTCTCTCTCTCTCTCTCTCTCTCTCTCTCTCTCTCTCTCTCTCTCTCTCTCTACCTCCAGTTTAATAACCATCATTCTTCTCTCAGGTCACCTCCTGCCCTTCTCTAGCAGACATGATACGTAGAGCCAGGTAGGATTAGAGGCTCTACAGTAGGTATGGAGTTATCTGCTGCTCAAACACACATACACACACACACACACACACACACACACACACACACACACACACACACACACACACACACACACACACACACACATACACACGCGTGCACACGCACGCACACACGCACACACACACGCACACACACACACGCAAACACACACACACACACAACACACAAACAAGACACACATGCTTCCACACATGGAAACTGGACACATTTGGGTACACACACACATGTACACACACAAATAATCATAAATATAGACACATCTTCTCAATTGACAATTAAACTAAACTTGTCATCATACAGGACAGAGAATCTGTCTATATTGTATAGAAGGAATGAGTCCAGTATATAGAATAAGGTAGCAGGTAATAACTTTACAGATGTAGACATTCAGAAACATTTACTACAGAGCCTGTTTCTCTTATTGTATGACAACCGTCAATAGTGGTGGTGGTGGTGGTGGTAGTAATAGTGGTGGTGAAGGTAGTAGTAATAGTGGTGGTGGTGGTGAAGGTAGTAGTAATAGTGGTGGTGGTGAAGGTAGTAGTAATAGTGGTGGTGGTGAAGGTAGTAGTAATAGTGGTGGTGGTAGTAGTAATAGTGGTGGTGGTGGTAGTAATAGTGGTGGTGGTGGTGGTGGTAGTAATAGTGGTGGTGAAGGTAGTAGTAATAGTGGTGGTGGTGGTGAAGGTAGTAGTAATAGTGGTGGTGGTGAAGGTAATAGTAATAGTGGTGGTGGTGAAGGTAGTAGTAATAGTGGTGGTGGTGGTGGTGGTGGTAGTAGTAATAGTGGTGGTGGTGAAGGTAGTAGTAATAAGGGTGGTGGTGGTGAAGGTAGTAGTAATAGTGGTGGTGGTGAAGGTAGTAGTAATAGTGGTGGTGGTGGTGAAGGTAGTAGTAATAGTGGTGGTGGTGAAGGTAGTAGTAATAGTGGTGGTGGTGGTGGTGCTCATAGTAGTAATGGTGGTGGTGGTGAAGGTAGTAGTAATAGTGGTGGTGGTGAAGGTAGTAGTAATAGTGGTGGTGGTGGTGGTGGTGGTGAAGGTAGTAGTAATAGTGGTGGTGGTGGTGCTCATAGTAGTAATGGTGGTGCTGGTGGTGGTGAAGGTAGTAGTAATAGTGGTGGTGGTGGTGGTGAAGGTAGTAGTAATAGTGGTGGTGGTGAAGGTAGTAGTAATAGTGGTGGTGGTGGTGAAGGTAGTAGTAATAGTGGTGGTGGTGAAGGTAGTAGTAATAGTGGTGGTGGTGGTGGTGAAGGTAGTAGTAATAGTGGTGGTGGTGAAGGTAGTAGTAATAGTGGTGGTGGTGGTGGTGAAGGTAGTAGTAATAGTGGTGGTGGTGGTGGTGGTGAAGGTAGTAGTAATAGTGGTGGTGGTGAAGGTAGTAGTAATAGTGGTGGTGGTGAAGGTAGTAGTAATAGTGGTGGTGGTGAAGATAGTAGTAATAGTGGTGGTGGTGGTGAAGGTAGTAGCCTAGTAATAGTGGTGGTGGTGAAGGTAGTAGTAATAGTGGTGGTGGTGAAGGTAGTAGTAATAGTGGTGGTGGTGGTGTGGTGGTAGTAATAGTGGTGGTGGTGAAGGTAGTAGTAATAGTGGTGGTGGTAGTAATAGTGGTGGTGGTGGTGGTGAAGGTAGTAGCCTAGTAATAGTGGTGGTGGTGGTGGTGAAGGTAGTAGTAATAGTGGTGGTGATGAAGGTAGTAGTAATAGTGGTGGTGGTGAAGGTAGTAGTAATAGTGGTGGTGGTGGTAGTAGTAATAGTGGTGGTGGTGGTGGTGGTGAAGGTAGTAGTAATAGTGGTGGTGGTGAAGGTAGTAGTAATAGTGGTGGTGGTGAAGGTAGTAGTAATAGTGGTGGTGGTGGTAGTAATAGTGGTGGTGGTGAAGGTAGTAGTAATAGTGGTGGTGGTAGTAATAGTGGTGGTGGTGGTGAAGGTAGTAGCCTAGTAATAGTGGTGGTGGTGGTGGTAGTAGTAATAATGGTGGTGGTGGTGAAGGTAGTAGTAATAGTGGTGGTGGTGGTGAAGGTAGTAGTAATAGTGGTGGTGGTGGTGAAGGTAGTAGTAATAGTGGTGGTGGTGGTGGTGAAGGTAGTAGTAATAGTGGTGGTGGTGGTGGTGAAGGTAGTAGTAATAGTGGTGGTGGTGAAGGTAGTAGTAATAGTGGTGGTGGTGGTGGTGAAGGTAGTAGTAATAGTGGTGGTGGTGGTGGTGGTGAAGGTAGTAGTAATAGTGGTGGTGGTGAAGGTAGTAGTAATAGTGGTGGTGGTGAAGGTAGTAGTAATAGTGGTGGTGGTGAAGATAGTAGTAATAGTGGTGGTGGTGGTGAAGGTAGTAGCCTAGTAATAGTGGTGGTGGTGGTGGTGAAGGTAGTAGTAATAGTGGTGGTGGTGAAGGTAGTAGTAATAGTGGTGGTGGTGGTGTGGTGGTAGTAATAGTGGTGGTGGTGAAGGTAGTAGTAATAGTGGTGGTGGTAGTAATAGTGGTGGTGGTGGTGAAGGTAGTAGCCTAGTAATAGTGGTGGTGGTGGTGGTGAAGGTAGTAGTAATAGTGGTGGTGATGAAGGTAGTAGTAATAGTGGTGGTGGTGAAGGTAGTAGTAATAGTGGTGGTGGTGGTAGTAGTAATAGTGGTGGTGGTGGTGGTGGTGGTGAAGGTAGTAGTAATAGTGGTGGTGGTGAAGGTAGTAGTAATAGTGGTGGTGGTGAAGGTAGTAGTAATAGTGGTGGTGGTGAAGGTAGTAGTAATAGTGGTGGTGGTAGTAATAGTGGTGGTGGTGGTGAAGGTAGTAGCCTAGTAATAGTGGTGGTGGTGGTAGTAGTAATAGTGGTGGTGGTGGTGAAGGTAGTAGTAATAGTGGTGGTGGTGAAGGTAGTAGTAATAGTGGTGGTGGTGGTAGTAATAGTGGTGGTGGTGAAGGTAGTAGTAATAGTGGTGGTGGTGGTGAAGGTAGTAGCCTAGTAATAGTGGTGGTGGTGGTGGTGAAGGTAGTAGCCTAGTAATAGTGGTGGTGGTGGTGGTAGTAGTAATAGTGGTGGTGGTGAAGGTAGTAGTAATAGTGGTGGTGGTGAAGGTAGTAGTAATAGTGGTGGTGGTGGTGTGGTGGTAGTAATAGTGGTGGTGTGGTGGTAGTAATAGTGGTGGTGTGGTGGTGAAGGTAGTAGTAATAGTGGTGGTGGTGGTGGTGAAGGTAGTAGTAATAGTGGTGGTGTGGTGGTAGTAATAGTGGTGGTGGTGAAGGTAGTAGTAATAGTGGTGGTGGTGAAGGTAGTAGTAATAGTGGTGGTGGTGAAGGTAGTAGTAATAGTGGTGGTGGTGGTGAAGGTAGTAGTAATAGTGGTGGTGGTGAAGGTAGTAGTAATAGTGGTGGTGGTGAAGGTAGTAGTAATAGTGGTGGTGGTGAAGGTAGTAGTAATAGTGGTGGTGGTGAAGGTAGTAGTAATAGTGGTGGTGTGGTGGTAGTAATAGTGGTGGTGGTGAAGGTAGTAGTAATAGTGGTGGTGGTGGTGTGGTGGTAGTAATAGTGGTGGTGGTGGTGGTGGTAGTAGTAATAGTGGTGGTGGTGAAGGTAGTAGTAATAGTGGTGGTGGTGTAGGTAGTAGTAATAGTGGTGGTGGTGGTGGTGAAGGTAGTAGTAATAGTGGTGGTGTGGTGGTAGTAATAGTGGTGGTGGTGAAGGTAGTAGTAATAGTGGTGGTGGTGGTGTGGTGGTAGTAATAGTGGTGGTGGTGGTGGTAGTAGTAATAGTGGTGGTGGTGGTGGTGAAGGTAGTAGTAATAGTGGTGGTGGTGAAGGTAGTAGTAATAGTGGTGGTGGTGAAGGTAGTAGTAATAGTGGTGGTGGTGGTAGTAGTAATAGTGGTGGTGGTGGTGGTGAAGGTAGTAGTAATAGTGGTGGTGGTGAAGGTAGTAGTAATAGTGGTGGTGGTGGTGTGGTGGTAGTAATAGTGGTGGTGGTGAAGGTAGTAGTAATAGTGGTGGTGGTGGTGAAGGTAGTAGTAATAGTGGTGGTGGTAGTAGTAATAGTGGTGGTGGTGAAGGTAGTAGTAATAGTGGTGGTGGTAGTAGTAATAGTGGTGGTGGTGGTGGTAGTAATAGTGGTGGTGGTGGTGGTGGTAGTAATAGTGGTGGTGAAGGTAGTAGTAATAGTGGTGGTGGTGGTGAAGGTAGTAGTAATAGTGGTGGTGGTGAAGGTAATAGTAATAGTGGTGGTGGTGAAGGTAGTAGTAATAGTGGTGGTGGTGGTGGTGGTGGTGGTAGTAGTAATAGTGGTGGTGGTGAAGGTAGTAGTAATAGTGGTGGTGGTGGTGAAGGTAGTAGTAATAGTGGTGGTGGTGAAGGTAGTAGTAATAGTGGTGGTGGTGAAGGTAGTAGTAATAGTGGTGGTGGTGAAGGTAGTAGTAATAGTGGTGGTGGTGGTGGTGAAGGTAGTAGTAATAGTGGTGGTGGTGGTGGTAGTAGTAATAGTGGTGGTGATGAAGGTAGTAGTAATAGTGGTGGTGGTGGTGGTGGTGGTAGTAGTAATAGTGGTGGTGGTGAAGGTAGTAGTAATAGTGGTGGTGGTGGTGGTGAAGGTAGTAGTAATAGTGGTGGTGGTGGTGGTGGTGAAGGTAGTAGTAATAGTGGTGGTGGTGAAGGTAGTAGTAATAGTGGTGGTGGTGAAGGTAGTAGTAATAGTGGTGGTGGTGAAGGTAGTAGTAATAGTGGTGGTGGTGGTAGTAGTAATAGTGGTGGTGGTGGTGGTGAAGGTAGTAGTAATAGTGGTGGTGGTGAAGGTAGTAGTAATAGTGGTGGTGGTGGTGTGGTGGTAGTAATAGTGGTGGTGGTGAAGGTAGTAGTAATAGTGGTGGTGGTGGTGAAGGTAGTAGTAATAGTGGTGGTGGTAGTAGTAATAGTGGTGGTGGTGAAGGTAGTAGTAATAGTGGTGGTGGTAGTAGTAATAGTGGTGGTGGTGGTGGTAGTAATAGTGGTGGTGGTGGTGGTGGTAGTAATAGTGGTGGTGAAGGTAGTAGTAATAGTGGTGGTGGTGGTGAAGGTAGTAGTAATAGTGGTGGTGGTGAAGGTAATAGTAATAGTGGTGGTGGTGAAGGTAGTAGTAATAGTGGTGGTGGTGGTGGTGGTGGTGGTGGTAGTAGTAATAGTGGTGGTGGTGAAGGTAGTAGTAATAGTGGTGGTGGTGGTGAAGGTAGTAGTAATAGTGGTGGTGGTGAAGGTAGTAGTAATAGTGGTGGTGGTGAAGGTAGTAGTAATAGTGGTGGTGGTGAAGGTAGTAGTAATAGTGGTGGTGGTGGTGGTGAAGGTAGTAGTAATAGTGGTGGTGGTGGTGGTAGTAGTAATAGTGGTGGTGATGAAGGTAGTAGTAATAGTGGTGGTGGTGGTGGTGGTAGTAGTAATAGTGGTGGTGTGGTGGTGGTAGTAGTAATAGTGGTGGTGGTGGTAGTAGTAATAGTGGTGGTGGTGGTGGTAGTAATAGTGGTGGTGGTGGTGGTGGTGGTGGTGGTAGTCCGTCACACTCTCTCTTTCTTTTTCTCTCTCTCTTTTTCTGTCTCACGTTCACTCTCTCTTTCTCTCTCACTTTCACCCACATGCCCTTTCTCCCTCCCATTCATTCTCTCTCCCTCATCAATCTCGTATCTCCTATCTATTTCTATTTGAAAGTGTATCTGGGAGAAAATCCCTGTAACGGTCAAAGCAACACACTGGTGTTCCTTCTAAACGAAGTGGGACAAGCTGATATACATCAAACCTTCGTCAAGGAGAGAGGAGTGTAGTCTGTGTTTGTATGTGTCTATCCATCTGTGTATGTATATCAAGTTCAAGTTTCAAGTTTCTTTATTAGTTGTCATACAGAAGTACAGAATACCTTTATACAAAATGCTTCTTTCTGTTACGCTCCAGAGACTGTGCTAGGCAAAAATATATAAGTATAAAATAAGTATAGCAAGTATAAAATAGAAGTCAAGTACGTAGACAAACATTTTCAGTATATACATATATACAATGCTCAATGTAGAGTAGAAGTAACTGAGTTACCATACAATATACTATACAGTGCAAAGGATGAGGTACAATTTAGGTACAATTTACAGTAAGGTGTAATGAGGTATGGGTTGTAGTGCAAATTCTTTACCAATAAATATAAAGTGTGCTTAGGTGTTCTAAAGTGGTTAAATATGTGTACCTATCTCTGTATATGTGACTGTATGTGTCTGTATATGTGTACCTATCACTGTGTATGTGACTGTATGTGTTTGTATATGTACCTATCGCTCTGTATGTGACTGTATGTGTTTGTATTTGTGTACCTATCTCTGTGTATGTGACTGTATGTGTTTGTATATGTGTACCTATCACTATGTATGTGACTGTATGTGTGTTTGTATATGTACCTATCTCTGTGTATGTGACTGTGTGTGTTTGTATATGTGTACTAGGGGTGTAACGGTACGTGTATTCGTCCCGCGAATTTACGGTACAGCCGTCACGGTGCGGTACGTGCACCCATGCAACGAATACGCCCCACAGCGCAAACACACCCACATGCAGGCACTCGCGAGGTCCGTGTGAGAACAGCGCGCGTGGCCGGCCACACTGAGTCAGACTTCCGAGCTGCGAAAGTGCACGGAGGAGAAAGGCACATTTACATTGGAACAGCTGCAGGGTCATTACAGTTTTCTTTCGTTTTCTTGTTCGCCCAATAACGTTAACCCAATAACGTCGCCGACACACACACACGCGCCAACAAACACATCAACATCCTCCCTCGCCGGACTCACAGGCACAATCAAATAAAAAGAAGAAACATGCTTTTCCGGACAGATCATCTGAGCTCCACTGTGTTTAAATCCAAATAATCTTCTGCCATTGTTGTAATATGTCATCTGTTCTCTAGTATTCAGTCTGGTCGTGAAGTTAAATTCTCTCTGGAAGTGAAACTGAAACTTAGCAAGGATAAGTTTAAAGGGGCAGTAGGCAAGTGGATGCCTGAACACAGAATGGCACCAGTATCACTGACTACCACGGCAAGTCTATCGAAAGTTATTCTATTTAATAATAATAATAATAATAATAATAATAATAATAATAATAATAATAATAATAATAATAATAATAATAATAATAATAATAATAATAATAATAATAATAATAATAATAATAATAATAATAATAATAATTATTATTATTATTATTATTATTATTATTATTATTATTATTATTATTATTATTATCATAAATATAATATACTGTATAATTTATATATATATATATATATATATTAATAATAATTAATATAAATATGTTTTTCTGTTGTACCGAACTCGTACCGAACCGTGACCCCAATACCGAGGTACGTACCGAACCGTGGCTTCTGTGTACCGTTACACCCCTAATGTGTACCTATCTTTGTGTATGTGACTGTATGTGTTTGTATATGTACCTATCTCTGTGTATGTGACTGTATGTGTTTGTTATGTGTACCTATCTTTGTGTATATGTGACTGTATGTGTTTGTTATGTGTACCTATCTTTGTGTATATGTGACTGTATGTGTTTGTATTTGTGTACCTATCTTTGTGTATATGTGACTGTATGTGTTTGTATTTGTGTACCCAGCTCTGTCAGCCAGACAGCCACAGCTCCGTAGATCTCATCCAGGATCAGGATCACGACCAGGTTGATGATGACCGCGGTGGAGGTGACCGTCACCCTGACGTTGGACTTGGTCTCCGGGTCGGGACTCATCGCCATCAGCGCCGACACAGTTATACGGTAAACGATGACACCAAACACAGCCGAGAACGTCAGGCCGAACTGAGGGGAGAGAGAGAGCAAGAGAGAGAGAGAGAGAGAGAGAGAGAGAGAGAGAGAGAGAGAGAGAGAGAGAGAGAGAGAGAGAGAGAGAGAGAGAGGGGGGGGGCGGGCATGGGGTAAGGGTGGATGGAGGAGAGACAGAGAGAAGGATGGAGAGAAAGAGAGAAGAGAGAGACAGAGAGAGAGAGAGAGAGAGAGAGAGAGAGAGAGAGAGAGAGAGAGAGAGAGAGAGAGAGAGAGAGAGAGAGAGAGAGAGAGAGAGAGAGAGAGAGAGAGAGGGAGGGAGGGAGGAGAGGAAGAGTGATCAATAGGAGAGAGATGAAGAGAGGGAGTGTGGGAGAGGGAGGGATGGGATAGAGGTAGGGAGAGTAAAGAAAAGGGGTGGAGTGAGGAAAAGAGAGAAAGGGAGCGAGAGAGCAATTTAGCATATCGTCCTGAATATTTCAAAGAAAAGATCAATCCAGGTCAGTGGTTTATTCATTTATGTATAGTATATCTAATGGTGAAAGTCCTTCATCTATCTATATATCTACTGTATCTATCTATCTCCCTCCCTCCCTCCCTCCCTCCCTCCCTCCCACCATCCATCCATCCATCCCTCTATCCAACCATCCATCCTTCCATTAAATCATTCATGCACGTACACTCCATCCTTCCATTCCTATACCAACCATGAAGAGAATAGAGGACACGTTGATGCAGTATCCAGGCAGACGGTCTCTCCAGGTCAGCTTCAGTGGGGCAGCCTGAGCAGAGGACCACACAGAGGAGGGGAGGTTAGTGGTGGTACAGTGGGGCCAGTCCCAGTGGGGCAGCCTGAGCAGAGGACCACACAGAAGAGGGGAGGTTAGTGGTACAGTGGGGCCAGTCCAAGTGGGGCAGCCTGAGCAGAGGACCACACAGAGGAGGGGAGGTGAGTGGTACAGTGGGGCCAGTCCCAGTGGGGCAGCCTGAGCAGAGGACCACACAGAGGAGGGGAGGTGAGTGGTACAGTGGGGCCAGTCCCAGTGGGGAAGCCTGAGCAGAGGACCACACAGAGGAGGGGAGGGGAGTGGTACAGTGGGGCCAGTCCCAGTGGGGCAGCCTGAGCAGAGGACCACACAGAAGAGGGGAGGTTAGTGGTACAGTGGGGCCAGTCCCAGTGGGGCAGCCTGAGCAGAGGACCACACAGAAGAGGGGAGGTTAGTGGTACAGTGGGGCCAGTCCCAGTGGGGCAGCCTGAGCAGAGGACCACACAGAGGAGGGGAGGGGAGTGGTACAGTGGGGCCAGTCCCAGTGGGGCAGCCTGAGCAGAGGACCACACAGAAGAGGGGAGGTGAGTGGTACAGTGGGGCCAGTCCCAGTGGGGCAGCCTGAGCAGAGGACCACACAGAGGAGGGGAGGTGAGTGGTACAGTGGGGCCAGTCCCAGTGGGGCAGCCTGAGCAGAGGACCACACAGAGGAGGGGAGGTTAGTGGTACAGTGGGGCCAGTCCCAGTGGGGCAGCCTGAGCCCAAGGTGAGGCACAGGGGGAGAAAAGAGCGGTCAGCGGTGCTTCGTCCACGTTTCATCAACGGCGCCTGGTGTCAGTGGTTCTTCTTCAAGGGAAATGTCACCTACATAAGATTGAAACCTGTACCACCTATGTTCGCCAGTAGAGGCAGCAGTGCTACAGATCGAGACGAAGCAAAGGTGCACTCTTGATTTGGACGAAGGGTAGTATCTCAGAGTGAGTTTAACACACTTCGCTAGACTTCTCTAAACTATTTTGCACCATGCTCTAATTTCTGATGATAGTTTGCTTCCATGTTATATTATAAAAGCAAGAAGGCAGACTTCAGCTCCCTGGCCAATACTAACTGTGTATTCTTCATATTATTCCTATGAGCTTAGGTCATTCACACTCACTACTTGTAGCCATGAAAGGTTCTCTCCCCAAACTAGAAATGGCCTTGTATTATTATCAAGAGATGAAGAGACTAAATCTGAGCCAACTCCTGCTGCACTAACTATAAATTGAAGACAGGATTTGTGGACTCACAGTGTTTATTTGGGCTGTCACATTCAAACTACATTCACATCATAATTGGACTAAAAAGTTATGACCCAGAAAATCTGTCCATATCCCCATAAAAACACCCCTGGGATGCGGTCACTATGTCAACAACGTCAGCCTCCTGCTTGTCAGCTCACCAAGAAAGTCTTGGACAGAGAACTAGGATGGATAGAACTGTTATAATCCCCTTAGTGTTGTGGTAATCTAAATAACTGTTGTAATCCCCTTAGTGTAGTGGTAATCTAAATAACTGTTGTAATCCCCTTAGTGTAGTGGTAATCTAAATAACTGTTGTAATCCCCTTAGTGTAGTGGTAATCTAAATAATTGTTGTAATCTGTTTAGTGTAGTGGTAATCTCCTTTAAATAACTGTTGTAATCTGTTTAGTGTAGCAGTAAGCTCCTATAAATGTCATGATGGCATGTATGTTGTGTATGTCATAAATGTCACTATGAATTGAAAATGGGGGACCCTGATGTAAACAAGACAAACGTCTTTCTCTGGTCTGCATCCCCTTAACAAATGTGTGTATTGAGCCGTATTGTATTGTACCCATTCTGCAATCTGTTAAATAAAGTTTTCATTCATTCATTCATTCATTCATTCATTCATTCATTCATTCATTCATTCAAAGAATTGTTGTAATCCCCTTACTGTAGTGGTAATATCCTTTGAAGAACTGCTGTCACCACCGCTATCATCACCACTACCACCACTACCAACACTACCACCACTACCACCACCACCACCACATAACCACTACCACCACTACCACCACCACATAACCACTACCACCACTACCACCACATAACCACTACCACCACATAACCACTACCACCACTACCACCACATAACCACTACCACCACCATCATCACCACTACCACACCTATCACCCCTATCACCACTACCACACCTATCACCCCTATCACCACTACCACCACTACCACCACTATCACCACTATCACCCCTATCACCACTATCACCACTACCACCACTACCACACCTATCACCCCTATCACGACTATCACCACTACCACCACTACCAACACTATCACCACTATCACCCCTATCACCACTGTTGTGAAGGGCCAGATTAAACCGAATATATATATTTATTTATATATATATATTTAATTGTATTTGTATATTCTCTAATATTCCCTGATATCCCTTGTATATTCCTTGTACAATATGCATTGAATATCCATTCTAGCCTACTGAACATCCCATAATAGTCTCCATTCTACTATTGGTCGAGACCTTGGTGCCAGGCTGCCATACCCCCCAGACCCAGTTCAAACGTACCGCTCAACATGTACGAACAAGTCCTAGTTCCGCGTAGGAATCTGGCTACCGCACCACTAATGGTACTATTTGTTCATAGTGCGTATATATACTGCGCTACTAAAGTAGGACTTCCTTTTTAGTCCAGTTTCTTACCCTCCGATAGAGTGACAGACGTAAAGCCTCCCCGCGACGCCACGTGTGGGAGTAAGGCCAAGTTCGGCCTACCATCGGTATTGAGACATCGTGTATATTAATATTTGAATAGTCATATTTGGCACTATATCGTCGAGTTGGACGTAGTCTATTAAGCTAATAATAGTCTATTCATATGTAGTGCTTCGTGCGGTGAGAATACTATCGTAGTCAGCACCCCCATCGTTTCGGGTAGAACTGGCTGCTTATCCAGGGTGGCCGACCCCATGTGAGGCTGCACCCGAGGAGCCCCAGAGCCGACGAGCGAGTGGACCTGCATACCGGATTATTCTACCGACGACAGCCCGCCTTCCCAGGCACGGATTATGCTTTGTATACAGTGATTATTCTATGGATAAAGACCAACACTGCCGTGTGTTGGAAACCCCCCCCCCGGAGAGGACGACAGGTGAGGAGACGCTCTACACGACGAGGTCGCTTCACGTCTCTCCATCGTGGACCGGAGGAAGCCGGCCCACAGAGAGTCCAACTGCTTTCATCTGTGGATCGAGGATCGCTGAGGCACCGAGCCGCACAACCGTGGGTTCTCCCAGGATACCCTCGGCCAGACGGATACAGCCAGACTCTACCCCCCCCCCCCCTTCTCCAGTTGTCTTACAAGCAACCGGAATTCCCCCCTAGTGTCTCCAGTTCTATAATCATTAAAGTATCATTGCTATTATTCCTTAAATATTCCAGGTTGTATATTTACCGCCTGCGCCACCAGAGATTGGACGTTCTCTATTGATATACCAACGAATACTCATTTGCCATAAAAGTGCATCCTATTTCAAATCATAAATGTAATTAAGTGATTGCTCTACATACCTTTTGCTATGTATTAATTATTATTAAACGCAGACTTTCGACTTGGTACATTTGTGTTGGATCGTTTCATCTACGTGGGAGTGTTTACCATAATTATTTATGCCTAGTACTGGGTGGCCAGAGTCTAAAGTACAAGAGGTAGTGGTAGTAAGTATCATATCTAACAATACAGTCAGGGAATTGTACCCCTCAGTTACAACTGGTCCTTCGAGCCGGAGGGTAATTAGTGTAATATTAATATAGTGTTATTAATATTGAAATGGCCTATGATGAACACTCCACAAAACGATCCTCCTAACCAACACCCGCAGCGCGAACGACGGCTCCCTCAGTACTTAGAGGCTTACGCTGTCAGTCAACAACCTAGTCTTCTACTAACAGTAAACGCGGTAAAACTAGAAAGTAAAAGTATGTCTAACCCCAACGCCCAGACTACCCCGACCATAGAGGCCCCGACGGGTTCTAATGTAACTGACCAAGCTCACGGTGGGGACCAGTGGGAACCAGACATGACTTCACACCCCGCCAGTACTGAAGAAGTAGTCCCCGATGAGTCCCGGGAGGAATACAACGCTACCGAGAGAGAACTCGGCACGGAAGAATACGGGGAGAGCACCGTGGAGATAGAGCTCCAAGGCTCCGCAAGGAGTACCCCGAGGGAAGGCTCCCCTATACAACCGCCTTCTCCCAGCGAGGCAGAGAGGACCCTACAGCAGGCCTTCCTCATCAGCCTGAACGCCGCTGCTGAACGCGACCGACTGCAGATCCAGCAGCGGAGCGAAGAAGAGCATATACGTCTAGAAATAAGACGCATTCAGATGGAAGAGAATGTGGCCCGAGACCGAGCAGACAGCCAGCGAGCAGCTGCTGGTGCTCTACGGGACGCAGAGCGCGACAGACAGCAAGCGCAACTAATAGAACAGCTGATCAGACGGACAACACCCTCTCCCTCCGCCAGAGGCTCCAGGAACTCGTCTAGACACACCTCCAGGGCGGCATCCCCTAGCCGAGTAAACAACCCTGAACTTGACCAACAGACGAGGTCTATACCCCCCACAGACCACCTCCCCCCACCGGTCCAAGCGAGACCTAGCAACCGGGAAGGAGCAGCATATCCTGTGGAGAGGCTAAACCAGAGACTACAAGCACTGGATGACCTAACTGAAGACGAAGAGGAAGAGGAGGAGAACCACGCCCGACGACAGCACAGTACTCTACCGGACCAGGAGGTCCGGTACAGCCCAGGCTATACTCCCGCGGAGCTGCGCTACAGACCCCCGACTCTATACACGGGTGAGCACGACGCACGACCCGCACCGAGGAACAGCACCTGGACAAGCGGGCCATGGTACACTGCCGGTACCAGCCCACACCAAGGAGCGGGAGGAGACTCGCCTAGGAGGCCTCTCCCCCAACGCTCGCCGATGTATCCACAGTCAGCGTCATACATTGGCACGCCTATGGTACCCGACTTCACCCAAGAGAACCGGGCCCAGTATACAGAACTCCGCATGTGTCTGGAGACCATGTTGGTGGATGTATTGGATGAACGCCATAAATACGCCATCCTACTGAAGCACTTAAAGGTACCCCGCGCACATAATATAGCGCTCGCCTACGCGACTTCCACCACCCCATACACAGCAGCGCTGGTAGCATTGGACCAGAGGTATGGGCGCATATGGGATTACGTGATCCAGGAGATCCGACACATCGACCGCTTACCCCCAGCAATAGACAATCGAGCACTGGACGACCTGTCCATCAGAGTGCAGTCCCTGGTAGGGATGTTGGGAGCGCAGAGAGAGAAGGGGAGGCATGAACTTTACGCCAACTCAAATGTGGAAAGGATCTTGGAGAAGCTGCCGCCCGCTCGACAGGAGCGTTTTAGGCGGCAGAGAGACCACCAAGACCCGAATGGCCCCGAACCGAACCTCCTCGATCTAGCAGACTTCCTGGCGAGAGAAGTCAGCAGCCTACGGCTAGATACATTCGGACGGAGCACCCCTGGCTCCAGAGAAGGAACCAGACGACTAAATGATGGAAGAAGATCGGTGACTGTGATGCACCAATCGGAGTCAGTACCGAGCAGCAGGAGCCACAGTACCCCCTCCAGAACGGAGAAGTGGAAGATAGTGTGCCCCTACTGTGAGAAAGAACACTGGCTAGCGCAATGTGACTCCTTCCCCAAGCTGAACGCGGAGGAAGCAAGTCAATGGATAAAGTCCAACAAGCGCTGTTTTCGCTGTGCGCGCTCACACATGGCAGCCGAATGCCGCTTAAAGAAAAGGTGCACCAAGTGCGATGGAGCCCATCTGGACATACTTCACGACAGTAACAGACGGCGCCCTCCACCCGCACCATCCAGCAGCAAAGCGAGCGTCATGTACATCGATCCCGCCAGCAGCAGTGGAGCCCGAGTACTCCTAAAAGTAGTGCGTGTGACACTAAGCTACCAGAATAAAGTCCTGGACACTTACGCCGTCCTCGATGACGGGTCAGAGAAGACCCTTCTGCTCGCCTCCGCTGCGGCCCAGCTAGGGCTGCGGGGAAGCGAAACCCAAATGACAATTCGGACAATAAGACGAGATTTGAAGACGATAAAGGGCGAGAATGTCTCATTCTCTATCGCAGCAAGCGGCCAGCCTGAGCGACGGTACCAGATTACAGACGCTTTCACCAGCCAAGAAATAGGACTGTCGCGGTACACATACCCAGTCGCCAAGCTGATGGAGAAATATGCACATCTGCGCAAGTTACCGATCCCGCTCATAGACAATGCTATGCCGACCCTGTTGATAGGCTCCGACCATGCAGACCTCATTGTCCCGATAGACCGGGTTCATACCGGACCCCGAGGCTGTCCTGCAGCAGTCGAGACCCGTTTGGGATGGACTCTCCAAGGCCCGCTCGCCAAATCTCTCAACCGAAGTACAGCCACTAGATGTCTCCACTCCCGAGTCACAGAGGGAGAAACCGCACTCCTGCAACACGTAGAGCGGCTATGGACCTTGGAACAAATGCCCTTTAAGAACGGAAAGAAAGACATTCGCTCTAAAGATGACATTTACGCCATTCACCTCCTCGAGACAGGGACCAAGAGAGTCCCGGTCAACGGCGTGTTGAGATACGCCACGCCACTCCTGCGGCGAGAAGGAATGCCTACTTTCCACGCCAAGACAGACGCCACAGAACGGTACCTGCTGAACACGGAGCGGCGCTTAGCCAAGAACCCCGCCCAAGAGAGTGTATACCGCGCTGAGATTGAGAAGCTCATCACAGCGGGACACGTCACAAAGATGGACATTAAAGAGGCTGACCAGACCACTGAATCGTGGTACGTGCCTCACCACAAGGTCCATCACAACGGTAAAGACCGCATAGTATTTAACTGCAGCTACCAGATCGGATCCCAAAATCTGAATAAAGAGTTACTGCCCGGTCCCACACTCGGCCCGTCCCTACTCGGCGTTCTACTCCGCTTCCGCCAGGAAAAGGTGGCCATCAGCGGGGACATTAAAGGAATGTTCCTGCAGGTGAGATTAGTAGAGGAGGACAAGCCCCTGTTACGGTTCCTATGGAGAGAGAAGCCAGGAGATGAGCACCCAGCCATCTACCAATGGGAAGTCCTCCCCTTCGGAACGACGTGCAGCCCCTGCTGTGCTACATTTGCACTACAGAAACATGTAGCAGAGGACCCAGCAGCGGACGAAGAGGTCCGACACAGCGTAAAGAACAGCTTCTACGTAGACAACTGTCTACAAAGCCTTTCAACCCAGGAAGAAGCCGAGGCTCTCCTGATTAAACTCCGCGCCTCATTGATCAAAGGCGGCTTTGATCTCAGGCAGTGGGCCAGCAGCGATCCGCAAGTACTGCGCAGCCTCTCCTCCGAGGACAAGGCAGCCAGCAGCGAGACCTGGATGGCTACAATCCCGGGAGAAGCCCAGGAGATGACCCTGGGATTGGTGTGGCGATTCAAAACAGATTCGCTTCACTACAGACACAAGCCCCTGACTACGGAGCAGGGAAGGCCGGCGGCGGCGCCGACCACCAGACGGAGTGTGTACACAACACTCGCCCGACAATATGACCCGCTAGGATGTATTCTACCGTACACCACCAGGGCAAGAATGATTGTACGAGCATTGTGGGACAAGGACCAGGGCTGGGACGACCCCATTCCTGCACACCTTGCATCCACCTGGAGAGAGTGGGAGATGGAGCTCCACTCACTCCCAGGCGTTAACATGCGCCGAAGCTACTTCCCACCCACGGTGAGGCCAGAGACATGTAAAATGGACTTACACGTCTTCAGTGACGCCTCAGAGGTTGCATACGGATCAGTAGCCTACTTGCGGGCCCAAGAAGAGGGGGGAGAGATCTACACAGCATTTGTCCTGGCCCGCTCGAGAATAGCCCCACGCAAGCAACAATCTATCCCACGTCTAGAGCTCTGCGCAGCCCTAGCCGGAGCGCACCTAGCCACGCTCATCCAACGTGAGCTCACCATACCGGTGTCTAGAACAATCCTGTGGTCAGATTCCACGACAGTACTCGCCTGGATCAAATCGGACTCATGCAAGTACAAAGTCTTCGTGGGAGTCAGAGTCACCGAGATTCAAGACTTAATCGAAGAGTTAACCGGAGAAACAGAGTGGCGCTACGTTGATACAAAACAGAACCCAGCTGACGTCATCACCCGGGGAATGCCCCTAGATGACCTCACCCGTCGCAATGTCTACAGTGACGGCCCAGCATTCCTAAGGCTCCCGGAAGGAGAGTGGCCCACGCCTATCCCGAGGGAAGCAAGTCAAGAGGCTGAGAATAAGAAACCTATGTTCTGTGGATTGAGCACTGTTATCTCCGCAGACCCCAACATAGATGATTGCACTACCATAGAGAGTGCACAACAAAGGACATTCCTGCGGCACCACCCGGAGTGTAAGTCCCCCGCTGAAATGTCAGCAGCTAACTACGAGGAAGCAGAATTGCTTCTACTGCAGCGAGCCCAGAGAGACTCGTTCCCCGATGAATTGGCCTGTCTACAGGGAGGAAAGCCCGTCCCATCCGACAGCAGATTAATTCATCTGGCCCCCGAGAGCGACGCTCATACCCTCATCAGAGTGGGTGGTCGCCTACGCAGAGCCCCCAATCTACCGGATGACATTAAATACCCGATCGTATTGAACAGCCGACACAAGGTCACAGAGCTGATTATAAAGAAATACGATGAGGATGTACATCACGCAGGAGCAGAAAGAGTCTTCGCGGAGATCAGACGTCGTTACTGGATCCTACAAGGAAGAGAGGCGGTACGACGCTTCCAGCGAACATGTCTAGACTGCCGCAAGTGGCGCGCGCAGCCCAGCATACCAAGGATGGCTGACCTTCCTCCATGTCGCCTCCGAATCGGTGACAAGCCATTCCACTCAACGGGTATGGACTGCTTTGGCCCGCTGCACATAAAGAAAGGAAGAGGAACCGAGAAGCGGTGGGGTATTGTATTCAAATGCATGACCACCAGAGCGATACACATCGAGCTTCTCCCAACCATGAGCACAGACTCATTCCGTATGGCCTTCCGTAGATTCACATCACGGAAAGGAAGACCGTCTACACTATTGTCCGATCATGGGACAAACTTCAAAGGCGGCGAAAGAGAGCTGAGAGAGAGCTTCCAAGCTATGGGCCCAGAACTTAAGACCCACCTCGCTCCAGCACAGATTGACTTCCAATTCAACCCCCCAAACGCACCCCACTTCGGTGGTACTTGGGAACGGGAAGTGCGTTCCATAAAGACAGCCCTGTACGCAGTACTTGGGGCCCAGACTGTGGCGGAAGAAGTCCTAATGACAGTCCTCACGGAGATTGAGGGAGTATTGAACTCTAAGCCCCTCGGCTACGTCTCCAGCGATGTGGCGGATATCGACCCAGTTACCCCCAACACACTCCTGATGGGGCGGCTAGATCCCGCGTTACCCCAGACAATGTACCGGCCTGAAGAAGCGAACGGCCGACGAATGTGGAGGTACAGCCAAGTATTAGCCGACAAGTTTTGGAGCAGTTTCCTACTGCACTACCTACCGTCTCTACAGACCCGCCAGAAGTGGGTAAAGGAGAGAGACAATTTGACAGAAGGAACAGTCGTCATGATTATTGATCAATCACTGCCCAGAGCTATGTGGCCGGCCGGCCGCGTAAGCAAAGTGATCACCGGTGCCGACGGCAAGGTCCGAGCAGCTGAAGTGCTTGTCCAGGGTCGAACTTACACCCGTCCCGTGGCGAGGCTCATAGAACTGCCCCGACTCCCAGACACAATCGATGATGACCATGACCCTATAACCCTATGACTTTGTGAAGTTGACTGACCCCTACAGCAAACCCTTATGTGTAAATAGACAACGCGATTAATCTGTCTCTGCTTAACTGATTAGGTCTGGGACCAATCAGGGGGTGGCTGTTGTGAAGGGCCAGATTAAACCGAATATATATATTTATTTATATATATATATTTAATTGTATTTGTATATTCTAATATTCCCTGATATCCCTTGTATATTCCTTGTACAATATGCATTGAATATCCATTCTAGCCTACTGAACATCCCATAATAGTCTCCATTCTACTATTGGTCGAGACCTTGGTGCCAGGCTGCCATACCCCCCAGACCCAGTTCAAACGTACCGCTCAACATGTACGAACAAGTCCTAGTTCCGCGTAGGAATCTGGCTACCGCACCACTAATGGTACTATTTGTTCATAGTGCGTATATATACTGCGCTACTAAAGTAGGACTTCCTTTTTAGTCCAGTTTCTTACCCTCCGATAGAGTGACAGACGTAAAGCCTCCCCGCGACGCCACGTGTGGGAGTAAGGCCAAGTTCGGCCTACCATCGGTATTGAGACATCGTGTATATTAATATTTGAATAGTCATATTTGGCACTATATCGTCGAGTTGGACGTAGTCTATTAAGCTAATAATAGTCTATTCATATGTAGTGCTTCGTGCGGTGAGAATACTATCGTAGTCAGCACCCCCATCGTTTCGGGTAGAACTGGCTGCTTATCCAGGGTGGCCGACCCCATGTGAGGCTGCACCCGAGGAGCCCCAGAGCCGACGAGCGAGTGGACCTGCATACCGGATTATTCTACCGACGACAGCCCGCCTTCCCAGGCACGGATTATGCTTTGTATACAGTGATTATTCTATGGATAAAGACCAACACTGCCGTGTGTTGGAAACCCCCCCCCCCGGAGAGGACGACAGGTGAGGAGACGCTCTACACGACGAGGTCGCTTCACGTCTCTCCATCGTGGACCGGAGGAAGCCGGCCCACAGAGAGTCCAACTGCTTTCATCTGTGGATCGAGGATCGCTGAGGCACCGAGCCGCACAACCGTGGGTTCTCCCAGGATACCCTCGGCCAGACGGATACAGCCAGACTCTACCCCCCCCCCCCCCCCTTCTCCAGTTGTCTTACAAGCGACCGGAATTCCCCCCTAGTGTCTCCAGTTCTATAATCATTAAAGTATCATTGCTATTATTCCTTAAATATTCCAGGTTGTATATTTACCGCCTGCGCCACCAGAGATTGGACGTTCTCTATTGATATACCAACGAATACTCATTTGCCATAAAAGTGCATCCTATTTCAAATCATAAATGTAATTAAGTGATTGCTCTACATACCTTTTGCTATGTATTAATTATTATTAAACGCAGACTTTCGACTTGGTACATTTGTGTTGGATCGTTTCATCTACGTGGGAGTGTTTACCATAATTATTTATGCCTAGTACTGGGTGGCCAGAGTCTAAAGTACAAGAGGTAGTGGTAGTAAGTATCATATCTAACAATACAGTCAGGGAATTGTACCCCTCAGTTACAACCACTATCACCACTACCACCACTACCACCACTATCACCACTACCACCACTACCACCCCTATCACGACTATCACCACTACCACCACTATCACCACTATCACCACTACCACCACCATCATCACCACTACCACCCCTATCACCACTACCACCACTACCATACATATCACCACTATCACCACTATCACCACTATCACCATTACCACCACTATCACCACTGTCACCACTATCACCACTATCACCACTACCACCACTACCACCACTATCACCACTACCACGACTACCACCACTACCACCACTACCACCACTATCACCACTACCACCACTACCACCACTATCACCACTATCACCACTACCAACACTACCACCACTACCACCACCACCACCACATACACCACATACCACTACCACCACATAACCATACCACCACTACCACCACATAATCACTACCACCACTACCACCACATACCACTACCACCACTACCACCACCATCAGCTATCCCTACCACACCCTATCACCCAGACACTCCCCTATCACCACTACCACCCCCCCACTACCACCCTATCACCCCTATCACCACTACCACCACTACCACCCTACACCACTCACCACTATCACCACTACCACCACTACCACCACTACCACCACATACACACTACCACACTACCACCACCATCATCACCACTACCACCCCTATCACCACTACCACCACTATAACCACTATCACCACTATCACCACTACCACCACTATCACCACTATCACCACTACCACCACCATCATCACCACTACCACCCCTATCACCACTACCACCACTACCATACCTATCACCACTATCACCACTATCACCATTACCACCACTATCACCACTGCCACCACTATCACCACTATCACCACTACCACCACTACCACACCTATCACCCCTATCACAACTATCACCACTACCACCACTACCAACACTATCACCACTATCACCCCTATCACCACTATCACCACTACCACCACTACCACCACTATCACCACTACCACCACTACCACCCCTATCACGACTATCACCACTACCACCACTATCACCACTATCACCACTACCACCACCATCATCACCACTACCACCCCTATCACCACTACCACCACTACCATACATATCACCACTATCACCACTATCACCACTATCACCATTACCACCACTATCACCACTGTCACCACTATCACCACTACCACCACTATCACCACTACCACCACTATCACCACTACCACGACTACCACCACTACCACCACTACCACCACTATCACCACTACCACCACTATCACCCCTATCACCCCTATCACCACTACCAACACTACCACCACTACCACCACCACCACATAACCACTACCACCACTACCACCACCACATAACCACTACCACCACATAACCACTACCACCACTACCACCACATAACCACTACCACCACTACCACCACATAATCACTACCACCACTACCACCACATAACCACTACCACCACTACCACCACCATCATCACCACTACCACACCTATCACCCCTATCACCCCTATCACCACTACCACCACTACCACACCTATCACCCCTATCACCACTATCACCACTACCACCACTACCACCACTATCACCCCTATCACCACTACCACCACTACCACCACTACCACCCCTATCACGACTATCACCACTACCACCACTACCACCACTATCACCACTATCACCACTACCACCACTACCACCACCATCATCACCACTACCACCCCTATCACCACTACCACCACTATAACCACTATCACCACTATCACCACTACCACCACTATCACCACTATCACCACTACCACCACCATCATCACCACTACCACCCCTATCACCACTACCACCACTACCATACCTATCACCACTATCACCACTATCACCATTACCACCACTATCACCACTGCCACCACTATCACCACTATCACCACTACCACCACTATCACCACTATCACCACTACCACCACTATCACCACTACCACGACTACCACCACTACCACCACTACCACCACTATCACCACTACCACCACTATCACCACTACACAGTAAATTTCGCAGAGTAAATTTTACTCAAACCGAGTACATTTTACTCAAACCGAAAAATGTACTCTGCGAAATGTACTGTGTACCACCACTAGCACCACTACCACCACCACTACTACTACTATCACCACTACCACCACTACCACCACTACCACCACTACTACCACTATCACCATTACCACCACTACCACCACTACCACCACTACTACCACTATCACCACTACCACCACTACTACCACTACTACCACTATCACCACTACCACCACTACCACCACTACCACCACTACTACCACTACCACCACTACAACCACTACCACCACTACCACCACATAACCACTACCACCACTACCACCACTACCACCACTATCACCACTACCACCACTACCACCACGTGTTGTCACGATACTGGAATTTCGACTTCGATACGATACCTTGAAAAGTATCGATATTCGATACCATTTTCGATACCAAAAAAAATAATATATATATATATAGGCCTATGTATATTTTCATTTTTTATTTTTATTTTTTACAAATTTTGATTTGTTGCTGGTTGATTCTCCTCAGCTTCTCTCTGGTACTATAAGAGAAGATACATATAACACTTTTAAAACCCTTTGTTTATCTTTAGATCAGACATTTAAAAATAACTAAATTATCTAATCTAAATCAAACCCCTCTTAAAAACAAAAACCTGTTTAACCTAGCCATCTATAAAACATCATGCTAAAACTGTGAAACAAACTCCCCTAAAGAAAGAAATACATAGCAAACATGACTCAGTTATGCAATAGTGCTGCTGCTTTTTATTTGGTTATAACAACAACTACAACAATTTTCATGACGGCGAGAGAGAGAGAGAGAGAGAGAGAGAGAGAGAGAGAGAGAGAGAGAGAGAGAGAGAGAGAAGGAGAGAAGCCCCGTTTTGACCTACCCAAAACATTTAGTACTAGGGACTACATTTCAAGGAGCTAAAAGGTTTGTTGAGCCCATTGTTGTCTGCATGTCCACCGTGCTGTAATGTTCCGCCAAAGAGCATTTATTAACGTTACATTTTCAACAAGATTGCTGCTAATTAAACACTTCATGGAAACGGGGTAACGTTATGTCGAGTTCATACGTGTACTAGTGTAGTATGAATGAACTCGACTTAACGTTACTCCGTTTCAATGAAGTAATTATAAAGGTGGCCAGCTAGCTAGCATAAGCTAACGGAGGAACGACTAGCTAACGTTAGCTAATAGCTGTATCGTTGGCACTGCTCTGTAACAACGCTTGCTAATGGGCATCGTGGCATCTTTAGCTTTTCCTTCGTTGTTTACTTCAAACCCGAAGTACTTCCAAACAGCACTTCTGCTGTTTTCTTTATCCACAAGCACAAGTTGCGGAGGCTCTGCACTTGCCATATTCGGAGCTAAAATCTTTGTTGACAAACTGTGAGGTCTGTGAGGCGGAGGGCTGCAGCAGCGTGTGTCTGTTGGTCTCTGAGGGGGAAGAGGAGGAGGGGCAAGCGTGCTCTGCAACAGTGTGTGTCTGTCTGTCAACAACTTGCGGTAGAACACTGCGAGCAAGCCAGCTGGTATCGATACTGCAGAAAGTATCGATATTTCGGGAAATGAGTATTGAAACCGTTTTAAATATTCAGAATCGATGTGTATCGATTTTTCGATATTTTTGACAACACTACTACCACCACATAACCACTACCACCACTACCACCACATAACCACTATCACCACTACCACCACTACCACCACTACCACCACTACTACCACTATCACCACTACCACCACTACCACCACTACCACCACTACCACCACTACTACCACTACTACCACTATCACCACTACTACCACTATCACCACTATCACTACCACCACCACTATCAACACTACCACCACTACTACCACTATCACCACTACCACCACTACTACCACTATCACCACTACCACCACTACTACCACTATCACCACTACTACCACTATCACCACTACTACCACTATCACCACTATCATCACTATCACTACCACCACCACTATCACCACTACCACCACTATCATCACAATCACTACCACCACCACTATCACCGATACCACCACTATCACCACTACCACCACTATCACCACTATCACCACTACCACCACTACTCTCTGCGTGACACTCGGCTATAGAGGGTTAATTACCATGTGCATTCTTCACACAAAAAAATCATCCTGGTGAGAAAAGGCTTTAAAGGACTGGGAAAAAACAGTTTTCTCTGACCTTCTTGCACATATAATTCCATTTGCATTATGGAAGAGTGCTGAACCATGGCCTCGAATATGGTTTGTTTTACCTCCAGACAAAGTGCTTAGGTTATCACCATTACCATGTACTGTATGTGACCCTTGACCCTCAGTATTAGTGATGAGTACATCATGTTTGCACCTACACACACACACATGCAGCCACACACACACACACACACACACACACACACACACACACACACACACACACACACACACACACACACACACACACACACACACACACACACACACACACACACACACACACACACACACACACACACACACACACACACACACACACACACACACACACACACACACACACACACACACACACACACACACACACACACACACACACACACACACACACACACACACACACACACCCGGACACAGCCACACAAATTATGAAGATAAAGGATAGTCTCGATCAAGGCTTATGATCAAAAACAATTCTAGTTAAAATCCTGAGTACGATTTTTTTCAATCTCTTTATAGACTAAGCTGCCCACTACTCCTAAGCTGCCCACTACTCAGATCACTGCTTAACTCTATCTTTAAGTATGTGACCTTTGACTCCTGACATTAGTGGTCTGGTCTCATGAATGCATCCACTCGCACAGTGCACTCAGGAAGCACAGACCTTTACAGGCGAGACACACACACACACACATATATATACACACACACATACATACACACACACACACACATGTACTGTATATACACACACATACATACACACACACATGTATACACACACACACTGTACAATACAGTAATTATCTATTTCTCATACACACACACAAACACACACACACACACTGTACTGTTCAGTAAGTACCTCACTCTCTCTCTCTCTCACACACACACACACACACACACACACACACACACACACACACACACACACACACACACACACACACACACACACACACACACACACACACACACACACACACACACACACACACACACACACACACACACACACACACACACACACACACACACACACACACACACACACACACACACACACACACACACACACACACACACAGTGGTTGACACACAACAGATCAGTAATGATGCTTATTAACAAGGCAACAGCACCACCTAGCAAAGACACTGACACACTGCCACCGTTTACACAAGGCTAATATAATGGAGGCCTAGTCACCAGTACAGGGTAGTAAGAACTAACCTGACCCAAATAACGACCCCGATCCAAAGAACTGCCCCAATCCAAAGAACTGCCCCGATCCAAAGAACTGCCCCGATCCAAAGGGGGGACTTTCACCTCCCTCTCCCATTACGTACACACACACACACACACACACACACACACACACACACACACACACACACACACACACACACACACACACACACACACACACACACACACACACACACACACACACACACACACACACACACACACACACACACACACACACACACACACACACACACACACACACACACACACACACACACACACACACACACACACACACACACACACTCTATTGCTCTATGTCCTGTCACTAAAGACCATTTCATGCTCATGGTATGTTTATTTTACTGCTGCAATTCTTATATAAAAGGTGCTATACAGATAGTTTATTATTATTATTATTATTATTATTATTATTATTATTATTATTATTATTATTATTATTATTATTATTATTATTATTATTATTATTATTATTATTATTATTATTATTATTATTATTATTATTATTATTATTATCATCATTATTATCTCTCTCTACCTCCTGTCTCAACATCAGTAACTCACCTTTGACCTCTCCAAAGTATGTGACATAAATTAATTGTTGAACTCAAGAGTCACCTTCCTGAATGAGCTATTCAGGGTATAATCATGTCAAATGTTTAATCCAGGCAGAGAACTCAAAGTCCAACTATATTAAATTAGCATTTTGTTATATTATAGACCACAACTTTCAATTTCCCCCCTCCCGGAAACTCTGAGCACTCGAGAGATGAAAGGGCACTGGAATGTCGATTACGTTTATGACCATGCCGAGAGAGACACACGCGCACATCTTCTGATTCGTATGTTTCAAGTTTCTTTAATAGTTGTCATACAGAAGTACAGAATACTTTTGTACAAAATGCTTCTTACTGTTGCGCTCCAGAGACTGTGCATGACAAGATAAGTATGAAATAAAAACATAGTAAAAATTAGAAGAAAAAAAAAGAGGTCACAGTGTTCAGTTTAGACATATGTACAATGTTCGTATGAGTTCTGTTAATGTCAGCTCATTAGAGTTTGGTTTTTGTGTGATCATTGAACCATATGCGACGAATATGGTCAAATATTAGGAGAAAAAGGCAAAACGAGAAAGGAGAGGTGGATTTGGCTGAGAGCCACTGGGAAAAAGAACAAACAGTTCTCCAACACGCCTCCTGTATATGAAAATATACAGGGTGACCGTGAGGTTCTATAGTATCCAGCTAGAGATACTTCCATCATCACCAGGGGCATGTGCTGTATGTAGCAAGCCCAATCCATTCATTCATTCACTAGAATTACAAGACACTGATACAATAAAACATATCATCTTCCAGTACCATCACTATACACAATAATCTCCTTTCTGTAGCAAAGTTATTATAGTTAACTAAAACTAAACAAAAAAATTTAACTAGGTGTGAAAAACAAATCCATCAAAGCTATGGAACACCCTACATATGGCCACCCTACATTAGGGAGGCTAGCTGACTAAAGATGTTCTAAAGTAAGCTAAACACGTATCTCTTCACCTTAGCCTTTAAATACATTCTCATTGCATCCACAATGTGATTATTATATTGTATTATATCTGTCTGTCTGTCTGTCTGTCTGTCTGTCTGTCTGTCTGCATGTCTGTCTGTCTGTCTGTCTGTCTGCATGTCTGTCTGCATGTCTGTCTGTCTGTCTGTCTGTCTGTCTGTCTGTCTGTCTGTCTGTCTGTCTGTCTGTATGTCTGTCTGTCTGCATGTCTGTCTGTCTGTATGTCTGTCTGTCTGCATGTCTGTCTGCATGTCTGTCTGTCTGTCTGTCTGTCTGTCTGTCTGTCTGTCTGTCTGTCTGTCTGTCTGTCTGTATGTCTGTCTGTCTGTCTGTCTGCATGTCTGTCTGTCTGTCTGTCTGCATGTCTGTCTGCATGTCTGCATGTCTGTCTGTCTGTCTGTCTGTCTGTCTGTCTGTCTGTCTGTCTGTCTGCATGTCTGTCTGCATGTCTGTCTGCATGTCTGTCTGTCTGTCTGCATGTCTGTCTGTCTGTCTGTCTGTCTGTCTGTCTGTCTGTCTGTCTGTCTGTCTGTCTGTCTGTCTGTCTGTCTGTCTGTCTGTCTGTCTGTCTGTCTGTCTGTATGTCTGTCTGTCTGTCTGTCTGTCTGTCTGCATGTCTGTCTGCATGTCTGTCTGCATGTCTGTCTGTCTGTCTGCATGTCTGTCTGTCTGTCTGCATGTCTGTCTGTCTGTCTGTCTGTCTGTCTGTCTGTCTGTCTGTCTGTCTGTCTGTCTGTCTGTCTGTCTGTCTGTCTGTCTGTCTGTCTGTCTGTCTGTCTGTCTGTATGTCTGTCTGTCTGTCTGTCTGTCTGCATGTCTGTCTGCATGTCTGTCTGCATGTCTGTCCTGTTCACTACTCCCCCGTGCCCCACAGCTGACCTCCCTCCTTCTTTCCCTCCATCTCTCCCTTCCTCCATCCTGGTGCCCCTTCTTCCCTTCGTTCAGCTGATGACGACATTAATCCGGTGACACGCACACACATGCCCACACATACTACACACACACACACACACACACACACACACACACACACACACACACACACACACACACACACACACACACACACACACACACACACACACACACACACACACACACACACACACACACACACACACACACACACACACACACACACACACACACCTACTACCCTGCTTAACACGCAAACACATGTTTTTCATGCAGATGTTACTGTGTGTGTGAGCGAGACAGTAGGACAGTGATGGAGACAGGCTGAGGGGTCAGACGTCAGGGCAGGGCAGTGACTTGGTGAGAAGACTATCTGATGAGAGAATATCCCGCTTAATCCATCTCACATCTGCACTCCGACCTCTGACCTCCAACCCTCAAACCTCACAACTTCTCCTGGTCATTTCTGCATTTTGGATCCCTAGCCCTATTTTCTAGTCATCAACATGGTTCGATTCCAGCTCTTCCCGGCAGCATGGTGAAGTGTTCTTGAGCAAGACACTTAACCCTTTAACTACCACACTACAGAAGGTTAACCCTTTCACTACCACACTACAGTCAGACACTAACCCCTAACTGCTTCCGACGGGCAGGTCAGCACCTTGCACTGTGAATATGTGAGTGAATGGGTGAATGTGAGGCATAAATTGTAAAGCACCTTGGATAAATTATACAAAATGCAGTCTGTTTACCATTTTGTTAAAAAGTAGAGTCCTTTCTCAGCACAATCCATGCTATTCTTCATACTGGACACCCAGCTCCTCCTCATTTAGCCACACAACTACTATGTAAACTTAATGGGGCCACTGCGAATAAAGCACAAGTTGAACAACAAAGTAAAATCTCTATATCGATACACACGTCATCTAAACCTAAAAGTAAAAAAAAAAAAAATTAGTAACATCTCTAATCCAGTGTTATTTCGATTATGCTTGTTCTGCATGGTATAGCGGTCTTTCCCAAAAGCTCAAAAATAAACTGCAAGTTGCACAGAACAATGTACGACTAGATAGTGATACATATTAAACGCCCCTCTCAGGACACATACAGGACCGATAGAAAGAGAAGAAGTAGGACTATTACCAGTAGATAAGAGAGTAAAACAACTAAAGCTAAACCACATGTATAACATTGTTAACGATGGTTATGGTAAGAGAGCTACACGATCATTACACCAGAGCTAGCATTATGTCTTGCAGTGTTCCTAAAGCTAGGAGTAAGATAGCAAGAAGCTCCTTTTTCTACACAGGTGTAGAATGAACTACCTCTGCTACCAAGCAAAGTCAAACTAAAAGCATTTTAAAACAAAGGTAAAGGCTAAATTATGGGAAGAGCAAATGGCTCAGCAGCCACAGGGCAGGACATCAGATTCCAGGGCTGAGTAGACAGGGGACTGAAACTCTAGTTCTTCCTAGTAGGCTATAGGTGCTGTGTTTTAATGTTTTTATGTTTAAAATTGTTTATGTTTTTATGTCTTCCATCGAGGACCACCTTGGAAATAAGTGTTTTAATTAATGCTTTTAGGTGATATCCTCAGGAATACAAATTGGTCATGATCATTTATGTTATGATGTGTTTGTCATTTCCAAATAAAAATCAATCAATCTAGTTCTTCCTAGTAGGCTATGTGCTGTGTTTTTATGTTTTTATGTTTCTATGTCTTCGATCGAGGACCACCTTGGAAATAAGTGTTTTAATTAATGCTTTAGGTGATATCCTCAGGAATACAAATTGGTCATGATAATTCGTGATGTGTTTGTAATTTTTTCCAAATAAAAATAAAATAAAAATCAAACAAATTGATCATGATGAATGCGCTGATGAATGTCTGTAATCTCGTGACCGCGGAGTGGATGATCGCCTGCTCCAACCACCGCGCTCTGAGGAATTTAAACGGTAACAACAACGTCTGTGAATTCTCGTGGGTATTATAGTATGGCTTCAAACTCACAGACAGCAGTTCCATGTCTGGGGGAACAGACGCGTTCCTTTACAGTTTTATGACCGGGGTTACATCATGTGTTAACAAAGACAGCCAGCCCTCCGCCTTTCCTCTTACCGCTCTGTTTATCCCCGTCAACTTGCACCACCGTGAAGCCGTCTGGTTCGACTGCACAGCCCGGTATGTCACAGAGTTTATGAAAAAACAAAGACTGGAACTTGGCCCCATTGCCTTCCATTAGTTGTATTGGCTATCCGGTATCCAGTGACAAGGAAGGATTCTACTGATCCACAACCTCATTTCTACAAAGGATATAGGGATGGGGGTCTTAAATTCGGAACTCACTCTTTAATCATCATAGCTGCGTTTACATTAAAGCTGTTTGAGTAAAGATATTGTATTATTAGACATAGGACTCAACTAATCGATACATAAAACATGTAAATGATACTGTAAAATCATTTTCCACACTCATGCAGAAGGAGCCTCTTTAAGTCCTTACCAGAGACGTACTTCTTCCACATTCAAGAAATAACTCATTCATGAAAAATTTAAAACACTAACCGACTAACATGGTCTCTTGATTGAATAGGACCAAACCCGACATTGTGAATCGTGATACTAGGGCTGACCTTCGATTATTTTTTTGGAATTCGAAGCTTCGGGGCAGAGAAAAAATTATATATATATATATTTTCTTTTATGTTGTGGGACTTGTACAGCACTTTGTTCAACTTTGTCAGTGCTGTAAAGTTTAAACCTTTTTAAATCTTAGACAAACTAAACACTTTGCTTCCATGAAATATTGTAAGCCGTCATTTGAGGCTTTATAAAAGCAGCACAATGAACACAAATCTGTCAGTGCCGAGTCCGACCTCATCTTAAATAACAAACAGCATTGTAACAAAGAGAGGCAGAGTTGATTTTGCAAAAAAAGTCTTTATTTTTTTACATAATCGAATTTTGTTTTCATATTCTAATCGCATGCCCATCGAATGAAGCTTCGAAGCTTCGAAGTATTAAAGACAGCCCTACGTGATACACAATTATTATCTATTAAGGTTTGAATGAAAATATCGAGTGCAAACATCCTCTGTGTCCTCTAGGAAATCTGAGACAGGTAACGTGAAAGACGTGAAGGTGACTTGGACAATCCCACGTGGTAATGAGGTACATTACTTCCAGGCTTGACCCCATCCACGTCACTCAGGCTTTGACCCCATCCACATCACTCAGGCTTTTTCGGGAACAAGGTTTACCTATTTTTAAAGACCTGATTTAAAGTCCGGACTATTTCAAGTGATTTTTCTTTTTTTACTTTCTCACTGTGACATTTTCTTTATGTTGACCTCCACTTCCCCCTGAAACTATACACGCACGCACACACACACACGCACACACATGCATGCACATGCACACGCTATCACACACACACATGCACACACACACATGCACACACACACACACACACACACACACACACACACACACACACACACACACACACATTATGCAGACAGGTTGAGGGGCCTGTCGTTTCTCAGTTATTGAAGGACGACAAGGCCTTCAAGAGAGAGAGAGAGAGAGAGAGAGAGAGAGAGAGAGAGAGAGAGAGAGAGAGAGAGAGAGAGAGAGAGAGAGAGAGAGAGAGAGAGAGAGGAGGACTAGCCATTGGAGAGAAGGGTAACTAGGTCAGTTCATGTTATATTTGGTTAGAAAACCTCCGCTGAGGTCTGTCCAACAGAATGTTTCTTTCTTTCAGGGTTTCACCTTCTCTGTGTCCCTCCCGTCTCCCCTCACTCTCTCTTTCTCTCTCTCCTTTCTCCTCCCACACCATACAGACATGCTAGGTACATCCTGCCATTCCCCTTGACCAAGGTACGTTACAACTGGAGTTGGCTACCCGCTGCTCCTAAATAGTCAGGATGGGTCAAATTCAGAGGACGAATTTCCCCAAAAGGATTAATAAAGGTTCAACTTAACTTAAATATATTAAGAGCCTGGTTCACTCGTTACAGGCACAGAAACAGCGTGTCGAAAAGAGAATTTTAAGATTTAGGGGCCCTCAAAGACCCATATTAACTTGTTAAAAAGGACAACATATGTCCCCTTTAATGAATCTGTCTTAGTTCTCCCATCGCATCAATGTTAGAAATTAGAGAGCATAACTATTAGAACGAATGGGTCCCTTATCGTCCACATGTCACTGCTAGCTAGTATTAAGTATCTGATATCATTGAGGGACACATGAATTCCGGGAACTTTCTAAAGGTGACAGGGGCTACTGGCAATTGAAAACTAACAGGGTTTAGAATTCCATTCTAGAGAACATAAAAAACAAAACAAAACAAAACAAAATGTTTTGTTCATGTTTAGATCTAGGATTGGGCCTTTTTATAAAAATGTTACTCCCTTGGCGAAGAAAATAACTGGCTACAATCACAATGAAAATCTCCTCTTCTTTCCCCCTCTGGCCTGATGCTCCTGCTCTTCCTCCTCCTCCTCTTCCTCCTCCTCCTCTTCCTACTCCTCCCCCAACCCTAACCTTGTTCTCCAACAGAAAAAAATTCCCTTTGAGCGAAACATGCAACAGGCGACATAACTACGATAATCTGCGACTTGATCCCATCCTGCCTTCTAACCCTATAACGTTGACCTCTAATCTCTCTTTCACCCACTCTCTATTTCTCTCTCTCTTCATTGTTCTCTCTCTCTCTCTCTCTCTCTCTCTCTCTCTCTCTCTCTCTCTCTCTCTCTCTCTCTCTCTCTTCTCTCTATCTCTCTCCATCTCTGTATCTCTCCCCCTCCTTCTTTCTCTTCCTGTGTCTCTGGATATCTCTCACTCTCTTTTTCTGAATGATAGCATGCAACAAGCTGGCAATAAGCCATGCAACAAGCATGGCTTAACATCCCCACCCCCCTCTCGAAGCGTAATAACATTACTTGGAAAGAACATGCTTGAGGCGAAACATATTATAATATTATACCAATGTATTACTTCATAGAGCCAGGGCTCAAATCCAACATTTTGCCCCTAGTCTTGGTTAGAGTGTGGTAACATTAGAGTGTGGTAATGTTAGAGTGTGGTAATGTTAGAGTGTGGTAATGTTAGAGTGTGATAATGTTAGAGTGTGGTAACATTAGAGTGTGGTAATGTTAGAGTGTGTTAATGTTAGAGTGTGGTAACATTAGAGTGTGGTAATGTTAGTGTGTTAATGTTAGAGTGTGGTAATGTTAGAGGGTGGTAATGTTAGAGTGTTAATGTTAGAGTGTGGTAATGTTAGAGGGTGGTAATGTTAGTGTGTTAATGTTAGAGTGTGGTAATGTTAGAGGGTGGTAATGTTAGAGTGGTAATGTCAGAGTGTGGTAATGTCAGAGTGTGTTAATGTTAGAGTGTGGTAATGTTAGAGTGTGTTAATGTTACAGTGTGTTAATGTTACAGTGTGTTAATGTCAGAGTGTGTTAATGTTAGAGTGTGTTAATGTTAGAGTGTGGTAATGTTAGAGGGTGGTAATGTTAGAGTGTGGTAATGTCAGAGTGTGTTAATGTTAGAGTGTGTTAATGTTAGAGTGTGGTAATGTTAGAGTGTGTTAATGTTACAGTGTAGTAATGTTAGTGTGGTAATATTAGAGTGTGGTAATGTTAGAGTGTGGTAACATTAGAGTGTAGTAATGTTAGTGTGGTAATATTAGAGTGTGGTAATGTTAGAGTGTGGTAACATTAGAGTGTGTTAATGTTAGAGTGTGGTAATGTCAGAGTGTGGTAATGTCAGAGTGTGTTAATGTCAGAGTGTGGTAATGTTAGAGTGTGTTAATGTTAGAGTGTGGTAATGTTACAGTGTGGTAATGTTACAGTGTGGTAATGTTAGAGTGTGGTAATGTTAGAGTGTGGTAACATTAGAGTGTGTTAATGTTAAGAGTGTGGTAGTGTCAGAGTGTGGTAATGTCAGAGTGTGTTAATGTCAGAGTGTGTTAATGTCAGAGTGTGGTAATGTTACAGTGTGGTAATGTTAGAGTGTGTTAATGTTACAGTGTGTTAATGTTAGAGTGTGGTAATGTTAGAGTGTGGTAACATTAGAGTGTGTTAATGTTAGAGTGTGGTAATGTCAGAGTGTGTTAATGTCAGAGTGTGTTAATGTCAGAGTGTGGTAATGTTAGAGTGTGTTAATGTTACAGTGTGGTAATGTTACAGTGTGGTAATGTTACAGTGTGGTAATGTTAGAGTGTGTTAATGTTAGAGTGTGTTAATGTTAGAGTGTGTTAATGTTAGAGTGTGGTAATGTTAGAGTGTGGTAATGTCAGAGTGTGGTAATGTTAGAGTGTGGTAATGTTAGAGTGTGTTAATGTTAGAGTGTGTTAATGTTAGAGTGTGTTAATGTCAGAGTGTGTTAATGTTAGAGTGTGTTAATGTTAGAGTGTGGTAATGTTAGAGGGTGGTAATGTTAGAGTGTGGTAATGTCAGAGTGTGTTAATGTTAGAGTGTGTTAATGTTAGAGTGTGGTAATGTTAGAGTGTGTTAATGTTACAGTGTAGTAATGTTAGAGTGTGTTAATGTTAGAGTGTGGTAATGTTAGAGTGTGGTAATGTCAGAGTGTGGTAATGTTAGAGTGTGGTAATGTTAGAGTGTGTTAATGTTAGAGTGTGTTAATGTTAGAGTGTGTTAATGTTAGAGTGTGGTAATGTTAGAGTGTGGTAATGTCAGAGTGTGGTAATGTTAGAGTGTGTTAATGTTAGAGTGTGATAATGTCAGAGTGTGGTAATGTTAGAGTGTGTTAATGTTAGAGTGTGTTAATGTTACAGTGTGTTAATGTTAGAGTGTGGTAATGTCAGAGTGTGTTAATGTTACAGTGTGTTAATGTTAGAGTGTGTTAATGTTACAGTGTGTTAATGTTAGAGTGTGGTAATGTTACAGTGTGTTAATGTTACAGTGTGGTAATGTTAGAGTGTGGTAATGTTAGAGTGTGGTAATGTTAGAGTGTGTTAATGTTAGAGTGTGGTAATGTTAGAGTGTGTTAATGTTAGAGTGTGGTAATGTCAGAGTGTGTTAATGTTAGAGTGTGGTAATGTTAGAGTGTGTTAATGTTAGAGTGTGGTAATGTCAGAGTGTGTTAATGTTACAGTGTGTTAATGTTAGAGTGTGTTAATGTTACAGTGTGTTAATGTTAGAGTGTGGTAATGTTACAGTGTGTTAATGTTACAGTGTGGTAATGTTAGAGTGTGGTAATGTTAGAGTGTGGTAATGTTAGAGTGTGTTAATGTTAGAGTGTGGTAATGTTACAGTGTGGTAATGTTACAGTGTGGTAATGTTACAGTGTGGTAATGTTAGAGTGTGTTAATGTTAGAGTGTGTTAATGTTAGAGTGTGTTAATGTTAGAGTGTGGTAATGTTAGAGTGTGGTAATGTCAGAGTGTGGTAATGTTAGAGTGTGGTAATGTTAGAGTGTGTTAATGTTAGAGTGTGTTAATGTTACAGTGTGTTAATGTCAGAGTGTGTTAATGTTACAGTGTGTTAATGGTACAGTGTGTTAATGTTAGAGTGTGTTAATGTTACAGTGTGTTAATGTTAGAGTGTGGTAATGTTAGAGTGTGTTAATGTTAGAGTGTTTGTTACAGTGTGGTAATGTTAGAGTGTGGTAATGTTAGAGTGTGTTAATGTTACAGTGTGGTAATGTTACAGTGTGGTAATGTTACAGTGTGGTAATGTTAGAGTGGTAATGTTAGAGTGTGGTCATGTTAGAGTGGTAATGTTAGAGTGTGGTAATGTTACAGTGTGGTAATGTTAGAGTGGTAATGTCAGAGTGTGTTAATGTTAGAGTGTGTTAATGTTACAGTGTGGTAATGTTACAGTGTGGTAATGTTAGAGTGGTAATGTTAGAGTGTGGTAATGTTAGAGTGTGTTAATGTTACAGTGTGGTAATGTTAGAGTGTGTTAATGTTACAGCGTGGTAATGTTACAGTGTGGTAATGTTAGAGTGTGGTAATGTTAGAGTGTTAATGTTAGAGTGTGGTAATGTTAGAGTGGTAATGTTAGAGTGTGGTAATGTTAGAGTGGTAATGTTAGAGTGTGGTAATGTTAGAGTGTGGTAATGTTAGAGTGTGTTAATGTTAGAGTGTGGTAATGTTAGAGTGTGGTAATGTTAGAGTGGTAATGTTAGAGTGTGGTAATGTTAGAGTGGTAATGTTAGAGTGTGGTAATGTTAGAGTGTGGTAATGTCAGAGTGTGTTAATGTTACAGTGTGTTAATGGTACAGTGTGTTAATGTTAGAGTGTGTTAATGTTAGAGTGGTAATGTTAGAGTGTGTTAATGTTAGTGTGGTAATGTTAGAGTGTGTTAATGTTAGAGTGTGGTAATGTTACAGTGTGTTAATGTCAGAGTGTGTTAATGTTACAGTGTGTTAATGGTACAGTGTGTTAATGTTAGAGTGTGTTAATGTTACAGTGTGTTAATGTTAGAGTGTGTTAATGTTAGAGTGTGTTAATGTTAGAGTGTGTTAATGTTAGAGTGTGGTAATGTTAGAGTGTGGTAATGTTAGAGTGTGGTAATGTTACAGTGTGGTAATGTTAGAGTGGTAATGTTAGAGTGTGGTAATGTTAGAGTGTGGTAATGTTAGAGTGTGGTAATGTTAGAGTGTGTTAATGTTACAGTAATAATAATAATAATAATAATAATAATAATAGATTCTATTTGTAATGCGCTTTACAGTTGCAGGGCAAATCTCAAAGCGCTACAGTTAAAATAACTTAAAAACTAGCGAGAATAAAGGAAAGAAAGAATATAAAAATAGGCAAGACTAAACATAGAATAACATAGAGAAACATAGAATAAATAAAACTGATAAAAGAAGACCCTGAGAAAGACAATGCATGTGTGGTAATGTCAGTGTGCTGAATACCATGCATCCATTTAGCCTCAGCCTTGTGCTCCTTTTTTTAATAATAATAATGCAGGACCTCTTTAGAGACGTCTTTATTTGGCATGGGACATGCAATGGGCGGCACACACACACAGGAATACACACACACACATGCATTGTCTTTCCCAGGGTCGCCGATGCGAATGAGCTCTGCGCTTAACCCATCCCGTCGTCCTTCCCCCCCAAGGGCTACCGGGAGCAGACAGGGTGTCGGCGAGGTACCGCGCCCGGGGACCAATCCAAGTGCTCCTGCCCGTCTTCGTCAGGGACGTGACAGTGTCAGCGATCTGTTGTGCATGTTTTTCCATTGGGTTTCTCTTAAGGGGGGGGGGGTACCCTTGCGAGCACGGGGAGAACATGCAAACTCCAAGGAAGGCCTGGGAGATACCCCACCTGGGTACCTGGCATCGCAGAAACCTGGTCCCCAAGCGGGAATCGAACCCTGGACCTTCTTGCTGTGAGGCGACAGTGTTAACCACTACACCACCGTGCCGCCAAAAAACACCTCTTCTGGAGTTTTAAGATAGGCTAGCTGATCCGCTTCTATACATTTGTACTAAGCTACTGTAGGCTAGCTTGCAGCATGTTCCTTTAAGGTTTGGATACATTTACATTTACATTTTACATTTAGTCATTTAGCTGACGCTTTTATCCAAAGCGACTTACAAGTTCTGTACGACAAGCCATCAGGAAGGGCACAACTCTATCAGCTGAGTAACAATGTTCATCAAAGTGTTGAGTGCTACAGTGTAGGTTAGTTTATTAGGACAATTGCATGACAGTATGGTTAGTTAGGGTTAGATAATTTTTTTTTTTTTTTTTTTAATTCAGATAATGGTTGAAGAAGTGCGTCTTTAGTCGACGGCAAAAGATTGGACGTGTTTCGGCTGTCCTAACTGGGGTGGGTAGTTCATTCCACCATTGTGGGGCAAGGATTACAAAATGGATTGAAAGCGGGGCATCCCGAGTCCCGTGCTTTCATCATCCAGTGTCTCTGGAGATTCACCCCGACCCCAGTGTGACCTCAAGGCTGAGGACAATCAAGCAGAAGCAGAGACCTGGTCAGGGACTTATCCATCTTCCCATCTCTCTATCGCTTCATCCCTCGCTTTCTCCCCTTTAACTGTGTGTGTGTGTGTGTGTGTGTGTGTGTGTGTGTGTGTGTGTGTGTGTGTGTGTGTGTGTGTGTGTGTGAGTGCGTGCGTGCGTGCGTGCGTGCGTGCGTGCGTGCGTGCGTGCGTGCGTGTGTGTGGGTGTGTATTTGTAGTGTGTGGGTGAGTATTTGTAGTGTGTGGGTGAGGGTGGGGGGGGGCTGTCTGTGTGGGTATGCGTGGGTATGTGTATGCCATTGTGAGTGCATGTCTATTGGACTGTGTAATCTATCTATCTATCTATCTATCTATCTATCTATCTATCTATCTATCTATCTATCTATCTATCTATCTATCTATCTATCTATCTATCTGTCTGTCTGTCTGTCTGTCTGTCTGTCTGTCTGTCTGTCTGTCTGTCTGTCTGTCCACCCCTCCCTCCTCATCGCTAAGCTATTTGGGAAATTACTGCATGGGGATTTCCTCTGTGCCATATGTCACCCCCCCTTACCCCCCCCCCCCCTCTCTTTCACACACACATACACACACACACACACACACACACACACACACACACACACACACACAAATACATAACCACACACACACATTATGTAGACAAGAGTGCCATTGGAACACTTGGACTGCCCTCTAGTGGACAGAACGTACATAACAACTGATAGTAGAGGCATTGGCATGAGCCTATAGGTACACAGTAAGCTAAATTAGTAAAATAATTTAATATAATTTGCAATATAAAAAAAGAAAAAAGCATAGAAATTCAAATGGTATTATGGAGGGAGATTGACAGGCCTAGTAAATAGTAATACACAGTAACATACCCAAACAAGCACTCACAGCTACAAACCCCACCTCTCATCTCTGTCACTCCACTAAGGCTACGTTTAGACGGTGAGAGTCTGAACAGAAACAGCAAAAGTCGTCTTACGGTTTCACTTTTAATTTTGCGTTTAGACCAGCGTTTTAGGATGGAATTCTCCGTGCAGACGAGGCTGTAACAACTCGAGACAACGGAGCCCCGCTGTCACACAATTGGCGCATATGTCACATGACGTGCTGTGAAGACCCGCCCTACTCTGCCTCTGATTCACAGACTGTGGGTGGGGAATGTGATTGGACCAAAGCAGAGTCACTCACAGACAGTGGGTCCAGTCACGCCGCGGGACAGATTCTTGTGTATTTAAAAGTACTGCCAATGTAGCCTTCAGGTGATCGCCATGGATAGAATCAGACATGCTTTATTTACGCTTCTAGGCTACTGGCGCATGCCTGTGACGTAAGCAGTACACGCGACACGAGCCTTGAGAACCCTTTCGTCATCGTTTTATGCGGTTTGACAGTTTAGATGAGAGCGCAAAGGTTTAACGTTTCTAGGAATTCCACCCTGGAAGGTGGTCTCACTTTTTTACGGTTTCACCCCGTGAAATGGTGTAATAGATTTACCAACAAAAAGGTGTTTAAACTGCTCATACCTTATTAAAAGCGTGGGGCAGGAGCAGCACGGATAACTTGGTTCTGCATGTATCGTGCTTCCATTCAAACAGACGGCAACACACGTGACGTCAAGTCTCACTCGCGTGAGACTTCTTCTCTAGATACTCTTCAATACCTGGCCAGGGTACTCTTGGGTCCTAGTGCCCCCCCACGTTACACTATATGTCATGCACATGTATTTTATATGTTAATACAATTGCATTTATCTTAGTCCTAATTCTGTCACTGTTTGATGTCACAAAGAAGGGTGTATCCGAAAGCTGTCTACAACATTTGTAACATGTGATGAAAAAGTAAACAAATAATTGACTGTATTAGACATTTGTTAATGATGAATAGGCTTCACTTCAGATTGGCCCCCACAATAGTATCTGCAAATGATTTATAGATGTTTTATGAATGTCTTAACAAATCATTTGTTGAGCATGAAAAATAAATGGAGATACAGTATAGTAGTTTTTTCATATCCATTTTTCAAAGCATCTACAAATGTGTTACTACACATTAAACAACATTATTTAATGATGAACAAATCAAATACAAACATTGTTGATAATGAGTTGTCAACATAATAATGTAGAACTAATCTGTAAATGTTATACAAATATAGTTATAAATGGTTTAATAATCATTTATGAATGTATATAAATGGTTTGTTCATGATTAGTTCATTATCCACTAATGCGTTATAAATACTTTGTAAATGTTATACAAATATAGTTATAAATGATTTAATAATAATTTATGAATGTATATAAATGTTCATGATTAGTTCATTATCTACAAATACCTTATACATGTATTATAACAGGGTGTTATTATAAAGTGCTACCTATAAATATAAATATAGAATATAGAAATAGATAGATTGTTAGAGAAATTCAATAATCTAACAGTTATGCCTTTATTATATGCCTTATGTGCACTGCCAGCCAGCCTTTATGCGACAGAGAGATACACTTTAAATTTTGATTGAGACAAGATAATCTCCAGATTCAGTTACAATTGAAATAATACTGTCGGACTATGTAACAATAATTAACACATTTACAAGTCGTATTAAGATTAAGATAGAGAACATTTCAAAGCCCTCAAAATTGCCAATATTAAAATGTCTACCTATTTCTGAATTGCACGACATTTTGGCATTTTCTGAATAATCGTGAGCTCCGCCTCCGAGACAATCCAACCTAGACCGTGCCGCTTCACATATATTGTTTACTGCTAGATTGAGGCATTCTTTACTGTAAGAGTACTGTATGTGAAATCCAGAAATCTCTCTCTCTCTCTGATCCTCTAAGTCTGTCTATATTATGGCCAGGAGGATTTTGTGTTTTCTTCTGTATGACATATCTCTCTGCTTCATTCTTCCTTATCCTCCACCACTCTCTTTGACCCCCATGGCTTTCTATTTTTCTACCTCTCCCCCCTGTCTGTCCATCAGTCTATCTATCCATTCTTGAATCTGTGACCCTCAGTCTCTCTGCATCTATCTACTGATCTAATCCCTTTCTCTCCCTGGAGCGTAGCAGCAGTGCCCCCTGCTGGTCACAGGTCTCCTGCACATTCACCTCTCCTCTCTATCCATCTCTGTGACTTATATATTAAGGACAGATACAAACACAATCACATATTGCCATCAACTGCACAGTATTTTAGCTAACGTTTAGCTAGCTCTCACCCTACTATCTCTCCCCCCCACTTTGTACATCTCTCTCTCTCTGTTACTCTCTCTCTCTCCCCCTCTCTCTCTCTCTCCCCCTCTCTCTCTCTCTCTCTCTCTCTCTCTCGCTCTCTCTCTCTCTCTCTCTCTCTCTCTCTCTCTCTGTTTACATCTCTATCAAATCAAATCAAAATCAAATCAAATTAATTTGTAAGGGGACAACACACGTTAATGTCCCCATGGGCCGGACACGTCTTCTTTAAACAAGTCAAGAAGAAACATCACAATAAGTCAAGAACAACACAAAAACACCATAAAGTCCAAAAGAAATTTTAATAAATAAAATAAATGCAACACTCCCAGACATACCCCATGCGAAGGTAAGGAAAAACTCACTAAAACCTAGCAATAGGAAAAAATGCACCACAGACAATGTGGAGGAGAGAAACCTTAGAAGGGCCGTTCAAGGGGGGGATCTCCCTTCTTAGATGTCGGTGATAGTAGTGTTGCAATAAAACAGGCAAAACAGTTGGTAAGCATGCACTCATATGCGTAATGAAACACAGATAAGTGCATGCAATAGCAACTGAACATTTTGAAAGATAAAAAATAGAGCTATCCCCTCTCTCTCTGTCTTTACATCTCTCTCCCCCTCTATCTCTCTATCTCTCTTTACATCTCTCCCCCTCTCTCTCTGTCTTTACATCTCTCTATTCTTCTCTGTCTTGTCTCCAGCCAGTGAATTTATCTGAGGTAAATTCTCTCGTTTGATCTGTCTCGCTATACAGCATTGACCTGACATTACATGGTAGGATTACTGCTGTGGTCTGCATGGATTTAACTAAGACTCTGCACGATATACATACGTCTCTCACGCTGTCTCTCTCAATCTGTCTCAATCTGTCTATGTTTATTATCCTCAGCCTGAAAGGTACAGAAATCCATCAGATGGCCGGTAATAGTTGCTGCTGTTTTGTCATAATAACTGAACTGAGCAGCTCTGGATGCAGGGAAAGCTCACAAGCTCCTGTTGTCTTCGGTGCCTGCATGCCTTGAATTTTTTAATAAATGGGTGGAGAAGAAAAACAAGGGGATGATTAATATATCCCCTGATCTGCCCCTACTGACCACAGGGTCTGAGCCCCTAACAGACCGATGGCCGGCGGGGCCGGGGGGGGGCGGGGGGGGGGGGGGGGGGGCTGGGGGGGCGCTTGTCTCGCCCATTGTCACGCCTGCATTCAAAGCCCCCAGCCTGCAGGTGACTCTCTCTCACACACCTCCTCTCTTTCTTACATTTCATATTTTACATTTTGTCATTTAGCTGAACGCTTTTCTCCAAAGCGACTTACAAATTGTGTACAACAAGTCAGCAGGAGGAGTACATCTCTGGCAGCTACATTGTTGAGTGTTACTGTACAGTACATCACAGTTTCTCACCCTCTCTCTTGTCTCTCTCCTTTTTACGAAATAATTTTGTATAAATAATCTATCTATCTCCCTACCTATCTATCTACCTATCTACCTATCTACCTATCTATCTATCTATCTATCTATCTATCTATCTATCTATCTATCTATCTATCTATCTATCTATCTATCTATCTATCTATCTGCCTGTGGGTGTCATTGTGTCTTGCATGCGTCTGTCTGGGTATATGTTGCGGGGGCTTTTCAGGGATGTGTGACACTATGTTTGTGCATGAGTGTGAAGGCCTGAATATACTTCCTGCGTCCGTGGATGCGAGTTGGTACGTGTGACGTAAATTGCGTAATTTTCGTCAACGCTCTTGTCCGCACTGTGCCTGTTAGATTTTGTGACCGCCAGTGTTAATTTTGTCAACTAAAATTATGACGAAAGATGTTCGTCAACGAAGGTTTTTTTCATGACGACAACGAGACGTGACGTCACGTTATTGAAGACCATGTGACGCTAACGTGACTAAATAGTTAATTAAATATCGTTGACCACAACTGAGGACACAAAAATTTTATTTACAAAAACCAGGACGAAATTTCTCTTCATGTATGTTGATATTGTTGACTAAAACAAGACGAGACAAAATAATTATAACTTTTCTTAAATGCCATCGTCCCGACAGAGCAGTGTGACGGCTGACGGGGAGCTCTGATGTGTTAGCATTAGCTGAAGAGCTATCTGAAAAGCTAGTTTTAGCTTAACGTTACCTTGGCTAAAGTTGGGACTATTCATAATCCAGCTGCAGACCTGCAAGCAAAGTACAGCAAGTTGGCAAAGGAGTATTCCAAGATAAATCACTTTTTCACCAGTAACGTTACATTGTTTGTCTTTCCATCTAGCTCGCATTAACTAGTGGCTAACCTAGCTCACGCTAACGTGGCTAACTGATCGACCTCTCCCACACATGCACGCAATTAATGACATAATGCGGACAGCCATACCGGTGACAATGTTTAGCTTTTAGTGCCAAATGATAAGAGTCTGAGGCGGAGTCTCAAAAGAGAATGTTGAATATTTATTTTGCATTAAAAATCACAACAGAGCCTCTGCTACTAGCTAACCTAAACGGAGCCTTCTGGTAGCAAGTGCAACAGCGTATAACGTCCGTGCGGAACCAATGTGCCAACAACCTTTCCGTGGGTGAACTCATTGAGCATAGTTGTCAATTAATGATACTAATGTAGTGGGCACTTACATGGACACTTACATGGACTGGACATAATCCACCTACACTCTCACTTTAAGGACACGGGGCATTGTGGGTAGCTAGAGCGGCCATATGAACTCTTGGCTTGGTTTGTTGTGGTATCCACGCTATGCTAATAAATGACGCACACTGATGTGTGGTCAAAGAAACTTTACTCTCTCTGGTCGTGATTTCCCATCTCCTACATTGGTGAACCTGACGTTCTTGGACGCTTTCAAGAACGATTGAACAATGGAACAGGCAGTCGCGCTGAAATTTATGGAAGCAGCAGTCGCGCTGAAATTGCCAGAGTTCTGGGAAACGCAAGCTACTGCATGGTTTGTGCAGGCAGAGGCGCAGTTTGCAATAAAGAAAATAACGGAGGATCTCCAGTCATCGTCAGCTGAGCTGGTCTATGCAGGGGTGTAGCTCCATATTCTGGGCCCCCTGAAAGAATGTATTTGTAGGCCCCCAGTGAATGCGAGCACGCGTAAGCGGAATTTTTTTGTGCCATTTTTTTATTGATGAAAACGCATAATATGGTTTTTACCTATACATTCGGATCAGCAGTTCAGCACCTGCACTGTTGGTGGGTGAGCCTAGTAAAGGATGTCGCATTGCGTTCATCTTCAATGAATGGACCAATGCAATAGTCTACCAAAGCCCCCCCCTCTCTCTCTATATATCTCACACACACACACACACACACACACACACACACACACACACACACACACACACACACACACACACACACACACACACACACACACACACACACACACACACTTCAGAAACAAACATAGTATCAATGAGAGCATCAATAATACACCTGAGTGATGTCTAGTAAAAAAAAAAAAAAAAAAAAAAAAAAAATTTTGGGGGGGGGGCCCCAGTGCTGGGCCCTTGGAATCATCCTAAGCTACCCCCCCCCAGCTACGCCCCTGGGTCTATGGCCAACCCAGTGGAGGTTTCTCTCCACACGTGAAACACAAATTCACTCATAATTCATCATTATTATTAATTTACATATACCTATATATAGAGCTGCCGCGGTATTGATATTTTCCTTACCGCACGAATTTGCGAAATATTTCCTACCGCCGCGGTAATTACCGCACAGTGCGCAAAAAAAAAAAAAAAAGTTTGAATGCATTTTTATTTTTTTTGGTAGTCTACTCTTATAGCCTGCCTCTAGTCTAATGGCGCTTTTCCACTGCATAGTACCTACTCGACTCGACCCGCTTTAGGCACCTGGTACTTTGTTCCTTTTCCACTGCAGCCAGGTACTACTACTCCGTTTGTCTCCGTGTGGGGAATGGGGATGCAGGCGGGGCCGCCGCCGCTCGCTTGTGTACACTGAAAGCTCCGTGGGCATAGATGTCCGAGGGCTTGCAGCAAGCCAGAGTTTAACACAGTTTCAATCAATCAATCAATAACAACATTAACCAGACTCTCGTTGCGTCTATTCTGCCAACGCTAACGTTACCTCTCATTGTGTATTCTACCAAGCAAACCCGGGTTTAACGTTACCTCTCTCGTGTATATCGGCTGACTGTAGTAATAACAACAACAAACTTAACACATCAGCGATCTTGTTGTGACACTAAACTCTCCGCTCGGTGGTAAATTGGGTTGATGTCGGTTTTGTTTCATCAATAAATAAGGCAGAATACACAGTGAATCCATTCTTTTTAGTTTATTGCACTTGGTTCTGTCGCAAACAAATCCTGAATGAAATGCAGCTTAGCGAGGCAGTAAAGATGGCGGCGCGGCGTTCTGTTTCCGTTCAGAGGCTACAAAGTGTGACGCGTCGAGTAGGGGGTATCTGCAGAGCCGCAGAGCCAGGCTGGACCAATAGGGTCGCTTGGAACCGAGTAGGGTATATCTGCAGAGCCGCAAGCCGCAAGCCAACTTTATTATTATGATAAAAAACAGCGGTGACGCGGTATTCAGCCTAACTCTGCGGTGAGCGTGATGCAACAGCGATACCGCGGTAATGCGGTTATCGCGGCAGCTCTACCTATATATATAAAAAAAAAAATATATATATATATATATATATATTTTTTTTTTAAATTATTATTATTATTTTTTTTTATTATAAATGTTTTCCTCTGTAAAAAAAATGCCAGTGAATTTTTTTTCTTCAAAAATGGGCAAAATTGACAGCTCTGAGCAGGCCTGCACTGCAGTATTGGCTGCAGTAATTATTCGTGAAGAAAACTTCACAGGTGTGACCCATTGTTAAATAAATAATAAATAACAGCGAATCAAAATAGGCTATTAACTTCATCTAAGAACGGTCTGTGCAGTTAAACTCTTGCCATTGAATGGAGGATTGATTGATTGACAGCCCTTGACATCCAATACACGGAGGTTGAATATGATTGGCAGCCTTGCAAATCCAATCAGAGATTTCTGCATTGCAAAGTCAAAATGGGTCCAGCTGCATGTGAGGAGGATAGGTTTAGCTCGGGCCAATCTCAAGTTTCTCAAGTTTCTTTATTAGTTGTCATACAGAAGTACAGAATACTTTTATACAAAATGTAACATAAAGAAGCATTTTGTATAAAAGTATTCTGTACTTCTGTATGACAACTAATAAAGAAACTTGAGAAACTTGAGATTGGCCCGAGCTAAACCTATCCTCCTCACATGCAGCTGGACCCATTTTGACTATGTGAAAGTTGAGACTATGAGAAAGTTGTTGTTTAGTAGTTAGTAAGCTGTACAGCTATAACAAGTCAGGCTAAATTAAACTTTGCGCCAACATTAGGACCGAAGTATAAACCAGCAACTGAGCAACATGAAGAAGTGGATTTATGCATCTGGATCCGAAAAAACGTTGTGCTTGTATGCTAACAGTAGCTAGGCAGCTTAGCCTACATCACAATGATAATCACCAAGCTAACTTACTGTACACACTGTAGGGCTGGGCAATTAATCGAAACAGAATCGCGATATCGATTCATAGACCTATGCAATCTAATTTCTAAGTTATGACTATTTTCTTTTATTAAAAAAAAAGTTTTTTTTTTTTTTTTTTTTTTATTATTATTATTTTATCTGGGTTGAACATGATTTGTGGAACTCCCTCTGGTGTTGTGGTCGTGGTATTCACTGACCTTTGGGAAGTATTTCGACATGCACATGGGTATCTTAGTGGTGTAGTGTATCTTGTAGACCAGGCCCATTGCAAGTTGCTGTACTCTGTCGTCTACTCTAAGCCATCCTAGGTTGTCAAAGTGGGCAGGGGTGAGGTGGGTTTTAGGAGTAAGGTCAAGCAGTAGTCTGACCAGTTTGTTTTGTGATGTTTGTAATCTTGTTTTTAGTGCCTTTGAGGTGCTTTGGTACCATGAGGTGCAAGCATAGTCGTAGTACCCTTGAATGAGTGCTCCTGTTAGAGTCTTCAAGGTATTCTTGTTTACCAGAGAGGAGATCCGGTACAGGAATCTAGTTCGTTGGTTGACTTAGTTTTATTACATTGGATCCCATTTTGTCACAGGAAAGATTTGCCTCTATAGGATGGAACCCAGGTAGGTAATTTCATCTTTCCTTTTAAGATAAGATAAGATATTCCTTTATTGATCCCCTTGGGGAAATTCAGGCATCATAGCAGCATGGGGGAAGGGGGGGGTACAGGCAGTGAAAACAACACAAGCAGTGTAAACAAATAGGTCAATATAATTTACTATCTAACTAACTGAAATATACATTATTCATTATTCACAGTATCACAGTATCCACATAAGGTGCAGTATGCATAAGGTAGTGTTATTGTCCTACTTGGGTTCCTATTAGTTCTAGGTCGATGTCTGGCAGCCCACTGTTGCCCACTGTTGTGGAGCCTGATGGCCACTGGTATGAAGGACTGTCCGAGGCGGTTAGTTGAGTGTCGGGGGGGTATGAGTCTGTGGCTTCCTTGTCACCTTCACCTAATATGTTTTGATCTGGTCAGGTGCGCTGTCACCTAAAATGTTTTGATCTGATCAGGTGCGCTGTCACCTAATATGATTTCATCTGGTCAGGTGCGCTGTCACCTAATATGTTTTCATCTGGTCAGGTCTGCTGTCACCTAATGTTAATATGTTTTCATCTGTGTCCACTGACCACTGACACACAGTGGGGGATGTTTTAAAAATATTATTTAATATATAATATAATATAATAATTTGTGCTTCACCTAAAAATTTGGTCAGCAGCCTCCACTGGGCCAACCGCTGCGTGTCCCCGGGGAGTTTTTACCTGACACCACAGACCCCTGGTCTGCGACCCAGCAGCGGGTTTCACTCTTGGAGAACGCTAAGGGCATTTGTGCCGGTCCCCACCTCGCAGCATTGTTTGCCACAGACTCATGTTCCACCCGGCCTCCAGGCAACGGAATATGTGTTCATACGGCACGATGCCCACCGCGGGTCCTTTCAACCCCCCTACGATGGCCCATTTCGGGTCCTACAGACGGGAAGTAAGACCTTCGTGGTGGACATTTTGAAAATATGAGTCGCTCACCGCCCAATAGGCACCTTGCCCTTTGCCCTCCTCGCCACCGCAAGGCCCCAGGGGGTCCCACGGTAGCTCATATGCCGGCTCCAGTTGTTCGGAGCCGTTATGGTCCGGAGGTCCGTCTACCGACCCGTTTTTTGAGTTAGTAGGGTGAATTCTGGGGGGACATATGTAGTGGGCACTTACATGGACACTTAAATGGACTGGACATAATCCACCTACACTGTCACTTTAAGGACACAGGGCATTGTGGGTAGCTAGAGCGGCCATATGAACTCTTGGCTTGGTTTGTTGTGGTATCCACGCTATGCTAATAAATGACGCACACTGAAAGAAACTTTACTCTCTCTGGTCATGATTTCCCATCTCCTACACTAATACTAATCTATACAATCACCTGTTGTTGAATAAATACCATTACTTTCTAGTTATTACTAAAAAATCAGTATATATAAAACAGTAGCTGTAAAAAAGAAAAGAAAAAACAAAGTTTTATCATTTATATAATTAAATTATTTTTTTTAAATGTATGCACTGGTATCGGATCAGTATAACCAGACCTAGACCACCTATAACTCTAACCCCTAACCAGACCTAGACCACCTCTAACTCTAACCCATAAGTTAGGGTTGTGACTTAGAGGTGGTCTAGGTCCGGGTAGGGGTTAAGAGTTGGTCTAGCCCTTTACATCCATCTAAATAATAATAATAAATTATAAAATGAATGCTTAACTACCCCTAAGTTACCCTAACCATACCTAGACCACCTCTAACTCTAACCAGACCTAGACCACCTCTAACTCTAACCCCTAAGTTAGGGTTGGTGATGGTCAGTGCTGGGCTGCTGCCTGCTGGCAGCGGTTTATTCTATCACCATGTGGCACTTTACACCAACCTCAAAATGTGATTCATCATTTTATATATTTGTATGCAAGCAGATTGCAATCAGATTGCTACTGTGTGTACTATACACACTACTATTACTATCTACTCAACTACTGTACTGTGTGTTTGTTTACAACACAGTATCCTGTTAGTTACTGTAGTTAGTTAGTTAGTGTTGTTACACTGTTACTGCTGTTACTGTTATTTAATATTTATCAAATAAACCGCTGCCAGCTGAGCAAGGCAAGAAGAGATAATGTGTCTTATTAAGTTATTTCTCCATTCACAGATCGACAGCGCACCCTTCCTGTGTATCACTTGTGCCACCAACTCAGATTCCCCTAGGTTAAAAAATGAATACGTAATTTTAATCAGAATATGTTCCATGTTGACTATTTCTGACTTATTTTTTCCATTAACTAAAAATAGACAAAAATGTCATCCGTTTCCGTTGACTAAATCTAGACTAAAACAAAAAAGGCAAAATTTAGAAAAAAAATTACTAAGACTAAAATGCTCAGACATTTAGTTGACTAAAACTGACTAAACGAAAAATAAATGAAGATGACTAAATATGATGAAAACGAAAAAGGAGCACTTGACACATGACTAAGACTAAAACTAAAATTAAAATAGCTGCCAAAATTAAAGGAAAACTCCAACATTTTAGGGAATTAGCTTATTTGCCATCTACCCTGGAGTCAGACAAGAAGATACATACCTTTTTCTTCTCTGTGCATGCAGTAGGAGTAGGAAGACGTTGGGAACTAGGCTAATGGAGGAACCTACTTCCAGTGACTGACGCTAAGCTAGGCTAACGGTGCACGTCTTCCTACTCCTACTGCATGCATAGAGAAGAAAAAAGGTATGTATCTTCTTGTCTAACTCCAGGGTAGATGGCAAATAAGCTAGTTTCCCAAAATGTTGGAGTTTTCCTTTAACACTGGTGACCGCGCGGATATGCACGTCGACTTCTCAAGTACATTCGGGGCTTTAGGATGTACTGTGTGTGTGTGTGTGTGTGTGTGTGTGTGTGTGTGTGTGTGTGTGTGTGTGTGTGTGTGTGTGTGTGTGTGTGTGTGTGTGTGTGTGTGTGTGTGTGTGTGTGTGTGTGTGTGTGTGTGTGTGTGTGTGTGTGTGTGTGTCTATGTGTGTGTGTGCACTTTGAAGGACACCAGACAACTTGAAATAAGGCTAGGCCACTGGGTCCTGAGGCAGAAAATATGACACTTCGAACAAAAAGAATTTAACAGAGCATGAAGGTGAGAGCAAGAGAGAGAGAGAGAGAGAGAGAGAGAGAGAGAGAGAGAGAGAGAGAGAGAGAGAGAGAGAGAGAGAGAGAGAGGGTCTCTGACACACAAACACACACCACACAATGTGTCATACAGGGTCTCCCCACCAACTGAGACAGCATGAAGCTATCTGGGTTACAACACACTGAGGGCAATGAAAATGGGACAGGACACAATCACACACACACACACACACACACACACACACACACACACACACACACACACATACATGCATGCACGCACGCACGCACGCACACATGCACACGCACACACATACTCACACACACACACACACACACACAAACACATACTACATACACACACATACATACACACACGCACACACACGCACATTAGGCTTGGGCAATATGACAGTGGCACGTGGTCGTGATAATGGTCCTCACATGTGCCCGATAACACAATGATATTCAATTATGCAATGCCTCTTGTGAATCTAGCACTATAGTCAGTCACTCTCTTTCCTTTTCTCTCTTGCTTTCTCTATTCTTCACAGCATTGTATTAGCCTATCAAACTAAATGTTCCATTATGCCTACGTTCCAGGGGTGTAAAGTACTTGAGTAATTGTACTTTGTTACAATACTTAAGTACTGTTTTTGGCGATTTGTACTTTACTCAAGTATTATTAGGTTTGTATACTTGTACTTTTACTCAATTACATTTCAGAGAAAAAAAACATACTCTTTACTCCTTACATTTAAAATGCAGACCTACAAAGTACAAAGTACAAATCTCGCAGGTCCAACCATTTTAATTAGTACATTTGTTTCTCTGGCCGAACTGACGTTAACGTTATTAATCCTGCGGCCGCAGTTTATTTAAGAATAGCCAATCAAATCCCCATCAATGGAAAATGAACCTGCCCATACCCATGCTGATTGGTCCTTGTGCAAGTCTAGAAAGCGGGGATCTTTGATTAAACACCTGCTATCAGAAGAATAGACAGTCAGAGTGACAAGCTACAGGAGATGGCCACAAACGATAGTACGAGTGATGAAGAGGACGAAACGGAACACTTCATTGCCCCAGAATAAAAACAAGTTTTTACTTTAACTTTTTAGTACTTAAGTACATTTAAAAGTAGAAACTTTTTGACTTTTACTCAAGTGTGTTTTTAGCCAGATACTCTGACTTTTACTTGAGTAAGATTTTGAGACGGTACCCATACTGTCATAATCACAGCAAGAGCCTTCTTCACTCCTCCTCATCCTCCCTCCACATTCTCCACACACATTCTTCACTCCTCCTCATCCTCTCCCACACTCACAACGGAAGCCTCACTTCCTTATATGGGCAGCATCTGTTCCCCGGGTTCACACGCTGCCAGCTCTTCACTCAACACAGCTGTCACTCATCCCCTCATCAACCAGATGAGGGGATGGCAGATCCTGTTCCATCTTCGTGGGAGTGTTAAACTACTACTTGTTGATATTCCTTGATCTAACTTTTGTTCTCCATGTGCCCAGGACCTCCGCTCCAGTATACCTGCTCCTACCTGGACATCCCGTGCTGGCGCTGCACAAGGAGTGCACCTGTACTAACCCCAAGAACATTCCTATACCTGTCTGTCGCACATTCCAATTGTCTGCTTGGGGAAACTATATTAAAACACCCTAAAACGCTCCATTCTCTCTCCTCCTGTGTTCTGCTATTGGGCTCCGCCAAATCCCATCCTCACAGAACACTCCCACCAAGATGACGAACCCAGCACCACCGGAGATCGGAGAATGGGGCAACAACATCCAGGCCGCCATCAATGGACACGCCATTCTGGTAAACCAACACTCACAATTACTAGACGAAGCCATTTCCCAACTCGGCGCTCTCTCGGTCCACTCCCTGGAACAAGACAGACAATGTGAGCGTTTTGATGCATACGTCACTGCCCAGCTAGACGACCCACCTGTTGTATCCCCACCTGTTGTATCCCCGCACAGGGAGCCACATGTCCCCGCGCCAGAACGTTATGACGGAAACATTTCTAATTATCGAGCCTTTCTTTTTCAATGTTCATTAGTATTCGGGCAACAGCCACACACCTTCCAGAGTGAGAAATCCAAAGTCTCCTACCTGTCAGGTCTGCTCACGGGTCCCGCGCTAGAATGGGCAACCGCCCTCCACTTTAGTCATTCCTCCTTCTGTAATTCATACTCTGCATATATATCGGCGACATGCGAAAGGTCTTCGACCATCCTCCCGGGGGTTCGGATAGTACAGCCGCCTTGTTTACAATCCGCCAAGGTAATCACAGTGTGAGAGAATATGCAATTGAATTCCGTATCCTAGCAGCAGGTTCCGAGTGGAATGACACGCCATTACGAGGTGCTTTTCGCCAAGGCCTCAACGACGTCAAAAAAGGATGAATTGGCGTCTAAGGAGAAGCCGTCTTCCCTTGACGAGTTAATTCATTTAGCCAGAGAATTGGACACACGCCTCCACGAACGCCGTCGTGAAAAGGCTAGCACTGCCCGCCCTTCATTGCCCAGCTCGTCTCGCTCCCCTCCCTCGGGGCGCACCGTCAATAGTGTGCAGCTGCAGAGCCACAGAGCCGAAGACTCTGAGCCTATGGAGCTTGACCGCTCTCGCCTCCCTCTCAGCGAACGCCGTCACAGACTCAAGACGGGGGCATGTTTGTACTGCGGGCAACTCTGCCACTCCATCGCCTCATGCTCGATTCGCCCAAACGACGGGGCTCGACAGTGACGCTGGGCGTATGTACAAGCCTTATGCTCCCAGCTCCGGTCCAAATATGCAATTCAGTGCCACGCTTTGTCACAATGGTCAATCGCTCCCTCTGTCCGCGCTGGCCGATTCAGGCGCGGACGAAAACCTCATTGACGCTGGGGTAGTTTCCCGCTTCCGCATTGCCACTGCCAATTCCCCGCGATGCTCAAGGTCTAAACGGGAGGTTGCTCTCGCGAATAACCCGCCACACCAAGCCTCTCCGCCTCCAACTCTCAGGGAATCATAGCGAGGGCATCCGTTTCCACGTCACTAATTCCCCCCATAATCCCATCGTTCTTGGCATGCCTTGGCTAAAGCTACACAACCCTGTAATAAACTGGCCAACAGGCTCAGTCACAAGCTGGAGTGCTCACTGCCACGCCTCTTGTCTACAGTTAGCTCGGCCGCCACTGGTTCTCCCGTTCCCAACGAACCTATTGACCTTTCAGCTGTTCCTCCAATTTATCATGATTTAGAGGCTGTTTTTAGTCAACAACAGGCTCTCTCCTTGCCACGTCATCGCCAGTACAACTGTGCTATCGATCTGCTCCCGGGAGCCACGCTCCCCGCTAGTCGCCTGTTTAACCTCTCACGCCCGGAGGGGGAGTCCATGGAGAAATACATCCACGAGTCCCTGGCCTCAGGCATTTTTACCCCCTCCTCCTCTCCTGTCAGCGTGGGTTTCTTTTTCGTTTCCAAGAAGGATGGCTCCCTTCGCCCCTGTATTGATTACCGGGGTATGATCAAGAACAAGTACCCCCTGCCATTGATTAACTCTGCTTTTGAACCCCTGCAAGGTGCCACCATTTTCACAAAGCTGGACCTCAGAAATGCCTATCACCTTGTCCGTGTCCGGGAGGGGGACGGGTGGAAGACGGCCTTTAAGACCCCGCTCGGTCACTTCGAGTAGAAGGTAATGCCCTTTGGGCTGACCAACGCCCCTGCTGTCTTCCAGGCCCTTGTCAATGACGTTCTCCGTGATGTCCTTAACCGCTCTGTTTTTGTTTATTTGGATGACATTCAGATTTTTTCCCGCTCTATGGAGGAGCACGTCCAGCATGTCCGCCGGGTCCTCCAACGCCTACTGGAGAACAAGCTGTTCGTCAAGGCGGAGAAGTGTGAGTTCCACGTCTCCTCCATCGGGTTCCTCGGCTACATCATAGAGAGCGGCCGGATCCGGGCGGACCCCGAGAAGATCAAGGCGGTGTCCGACTGGCCCCGGCCCACCAACGTCAAGCAGCTCCAACGCTTCCTGGGGTTTGCTAACTTCTATCTGCGTTTCATCAGGGACTACAGCCGGGTCGCTGCACCCCTTACCCAACTCACCTCGCCCTCCGTGCCCTTCGTCTGGTCTGACAAGGTGGACTCCGCCTTCGCCGAGCTGCGCCGGCATTTCACCTCCGCGCCCATCCTCGTCCAGCCGGACGCGTCCTGCCAGTTCGTGGTGGAGGTAGACGCCTCTAGTACCGGAGTAGGGGCGGTTCTCTCCCAACGCTCCGCTCTCGACCAGAGACTGCATCCCTGCGCCTTCTTCTCTTGCCCCCTGACCTCAGCAGAGGTCAACTACGATATTGGAAACCTGGAGCTCCTGGCAGTCAAGCTGGCCCTGGAGGAATGGAGGCACTGGCTGGAGGGCTCAGAGATCCCCTTCCTGGTCTGGACGGACCATAAGAACCTCGCCTACGTCCCGACGGCCAAGCGCCTGAACTCCCGCCAGGCCCGCTGGGCGCTGTTCTTCGCCAGGTTCAATTTCACCCTGACCTACAGGCCAGGCTCCAAGAACACCAAGCCAGACGCCCTCTCCCGGCAGTTTGTCCCCGAAGAGGGTCCCGCACACCCTGACACCATCCTCTTCTCCTCCTGCTTGGTGGCCGCCGCCACCTGGGAGATCCAGTCGTCCGGGAGCCTCAGCGCGTCCAGCCTGATCCAGGTAACGGCCCACCTAACCGGCTTTTTGTCCCCGACCTTGTCCGCTCCCAGGTGCTCCAGTGGGTCCACGCCTCCCGGTTCGCCTGTCATCCTGGGATCGACCGTACCCTGTCCCTGCTGAGGCGGCACTTCTGGTGGGTCTCCATGAGGGAGGACACCCGCGCCTTCGTCCTTGCATGCACCGTCTGTGCTCGTGGAAAGGCTTCCCACCGACCACTCGCCGGGCTCCTCCGTCCGCTCCCTGTTCCCGGTCGCCCCTGGTCGCACGTCGCCCTGGTCACCGGTCTGCCCCCCTCACACGGTAACACAGTCATTCTCACTATCGTTGACCGTTTCTCGAAGGCCGTGCACTTTGTTGCTCTCTCCAAACTCCCCTCTGCTTCAGAGACCGCGGACCTGATGGTGCTCCACGTCTTCCGCCTCCATGGGATCCCGGTGGACATCGTCTCCGACAGGGGCCCGCAATTCATCTCCCAAGTGTGGAAGGCCTTCTGTCTCTCCTCCGGATACCACCCGCAGACCAACGGCCAGTCGGAGCGGGCCAACCAGGACCTGGGGTCCGCCCTCCTCTGCGTAGCGACCCGGGACCCCTCCGGCTGGAGTGCTTTCCTGCCGTGGATTGAGTACGCCCACAACTCTATGCCCTCCGCGGCCACGGGTCAGTCCCCCTTTGAGTCCTCTCTGGGCTACCAACCCCCACTGTTCCCTGCACAGGAGGAGGAGCTCGCTGTTCCATCGGTGCAGGACCACATTCGCCACTGCAGGAGGATATGGGAGGACACAAGGGCCGTGCGGCTCCGCTCCGCTTCGCCGACCGCCACCGGACCCCAGCTCCCGACTATCAACCAGGTCAGATGGTTTGGCTCTCGTCCCGGGACCTGCCACTCAAGTCGGTTTCCCGTAAACTCAGCCCCCATTTTCTTGGTCCCTATAAGATACTATCCATCATTAACCACTCAGTCGTCAGACTCCAGCTTCCCTCCATCATGCGCATTCACCCCTCGTTTCATGTTTCCCAGCTGAAGCCGGTGGTCTCCAGCCCCCTGTCTCCCCCAGCTCCGGAGCCTCCCCCTCTGCTGGTCATCGACGACCACCCGGCCTACCTCGTCCGGCAGCTGCTGGACGTGCGTCGCCGCGGCCGCGCTTCCAGTACCTGGTCGATTGGGAGGGCTACGGCCCGGAGGAGCGAAGCTGGATCTCCCGCGGGATGGTTCTGGACCCTGACCTCGTCCGGGACTTCCATCAGGCCAACCCTGACAAGCTTGGAGGGCCGCCAGGAGGTGCCCGTAGAGGGGGGGGTCCTGTCATAATCACAGCAAGAGCCTTCTTCACTCCTCCTCATCCTCCCTCCACATTCTCCACACACCTTCTTCACTCCTCCTCATCCTCTCCCACACTCACAACGGAAGCCTCACTTCCTTATATGGGCAGCATCCGTTCCCCGGGTTCACATGCTGCGAGCTCTTCACTCAAGACAGCTGTCACTCATCCCCTCATCAACCAGATGGTACTTCAGCTGGCAGATCCTGTTCCATCTTCGTGGGAGTGTTAAACTACCTTCCTAGGTACGAAGACTGAACCTAAGCCTTGCGAACTACTTGTTGATATTCCTTGATCTAACCTTTGTTCTCCATGTGCCCAGGACCTCCGCTCCAGTATACCTGCTCCTACCTGGCCATCCCGTGCTGGTGCTGCACAAGGAGTGCACCTGTACTAACCCCAAGAACATTCCTATACCTGTCTGTCGCACATTCCAATTGTCAAACTGTCTGCTTGGGGAAACTATATTAAAACACCCTAAAACGCTCCATTCTCTCTCCTCCGGTGTTCTGCTATTGGGCTCCGCCAAATCCCTTCCTCACACATACTTTCCCTTAAGTATAATTTCTGGGTACTTTTTACACGCCTGAGTACATTCTGACCCTGTACGTCGCCCCGCGTAGCCTCACTTAGTGGAGAGAACGTTGGAAAGATGTCTTTAAAGGTGCTATAGATAATATTTTGTATGTACAGTAATAATTAGTGCTGTCAGGCGATTAAAAAAATTAATCTAATTAATTACAGGATTTGTAATTAATTAATCTAATTAATCGCATTTTAATCGCATAACCATTTTATGCCTGATATTCTATATTATATAATCATATTTCAAATTGCATGTGTCCGGATGGCAGAATTCAGTACTGTATCTACAAAACCTTCTGTTTAATCATCTTCCATCTATTAATTTGCTTAGATTTTTCAGGTCTGGTCAATTTGAGCATGGTGTTATTCACAGTCAAAGATACAAAAAAATTTATTGATATTCTCATTTGGTTCATTACAATTTACTCAAAATAAAATTTTCATTCAATCAATCACCGCGCAGATTGATTGAATGAAAATGTTATTAACAGATTGCAGAATGGGTACAATACAGTACGGCACACAATTGTTAAGGGGATGCAGACCAGGGAATCCATTCTTTGTGGATCTAGCCCACAGTATTTCTGACACTGGGAATACATTCCCTGAGATAGATCTCCCTAGAATCAGATACCAAGAACATGCAAATGGACCATATTAAAAAATAAAAAAAAGTCTGTAAATGTGTATTCTACATTATTATGGAATGAATGAGATACAAAAAAAATACTATATAAAAAAAAAAAAAAAAAAAAACTTTTTTTTTTGTAATTAATTTTGAGTTAATTTTCATAACGCGATAATTTGCTGTGTAATTAATTAATCTAATTAACGCGATAAACTGACAGCCCTAGTAATAATACATGTTTAATAATACTCCTGTCATAATCACGGCAAGAGCCTTCTTCACTCCTCCTCATCCTCCCTCCACATTCACCACACACCTTCTTCACTCCTCCTCATCCTCTTCCACATTCACAACGGAAGCCTCACATCCTTATATGGGCAGCACCCCTTCACCCCCTGTCAAGCTCCTCACTCAACACGGCTGCACATCATCTCCTGATTCACACGCTGCCAGGCACCTCACTCCACACAGCTGTATCTCATCCCCTGATCAGCAAGGCACTACATCTACCGGCGGATTCTGACCAGACCTCGCCGTGGTGTTATTCTAGTTACCTAGGACCCCAGCTCCAGTGAACCTTCCAGCCTGGACACCTCCTGCTGCACCAAGAGTGGCCCTGCTCTCTCGTGACACAGACCTGTGTCTTCTGCCCACAGCTGAACTGGAGTGCACCTGTCTTCATTCCCCCCAAGAACATTCTAACCCTGTCTGTTGCACATTCCTGATGTCAAACTTGTCTGCTTGGGGAACAATATTAAAATACCCTAAAACGCTCCATTCTCTCTTCTCCTGTGTTCAGCGATTGGGCTCCACTTAAAACCCATTCTCACAAAACCCAGAGCTTTTACATTTACATTTACATAGTCATTTAGCTGATGCTTTTGTCCAAAGCGTGTGTGTGTGTAAAAAAAAAAATATATATATATATATTTATTTAATTTTTTTTGTTTGCACTACCTATCTTTGTGAAAGTGGCTTCTCAGCTCTGGTCCATCTGAAGACAAAGCGGAGGAACAGATTGGACATTGAGCATGACCTCAGAGTTGCTTTGTCTACCATCACCCCAGACTTTAACACATTCCCGCCCGACCACGTATATATATACGTGTTTCGAATCCACCGGTTGAGGACCAACCACGGACATGTCCGTGGCAAGGTTGTTTTGGCTTTTATTCCATTGTAATAACCTACTCGATGTCACCGAGCGGCACTGCAGATCTACCCTCCTCTTCGAATTCTGGAAAATGCATTACCGGCCAGATCCTCTTAGGGGCGCTGTCCCGATAATGCAGTGTGCCCTGTGGCAGAACGGTGCATTATTTTTTTTTACTTTCAATGTAGTTTCCAGTAGCTGAATTCTGGATGTGTAGCCTGTAGCTTGGAATACCTTTTGGGACGCGGATTTCACTATGCAGTAACGGAATATATCATCAGCCAATGGATATATCGATCTACCAGATGGTGATCGATAACTGGGAAATGCTCTGGGGGATCCATCACGTAAATTACACGTTGATCAGGCATTGTTTTGATCCATCCACCCGATCAATGAATGAGGCTAATGAGGCTAACGCGGTTATTGGTAATCAATAATCAGAAATGACGTCCCCCGCCCCCCCCTTCATGCATTTGTGGTGGACCATCATACCGATCATATGCAGTTTGAGTTTTAACTATAGCTTCTGTATATCCGAAATGCCATTGGATTTAACGTTATTAGCTATTAGCCCTGTATCTCGCCTTCCAGGTAATATCCCAGCCGAAATCCCTTATAACGGTTATATTCAAGACGCTATAAAATGAGAACGTATTGCTGACATTTTTTTTTTCTTTAAGCCATTTTGAAGGGACGGTTTATGGTCTCAATTGACAATGAGAATGGACAGATAGCAATACTATAAAGTATAGATTTAGCTCTACAAACAGCCCCACGGACTATGCAAGTCTGTTATGATATGCTGGCCGTCTACAGTGATTTTAGATGCATCCAAATGGCCCCGAAAGTGTTAAGACTCTTGTCAGGAGCAAACAACATCCCCAGTTATCCCTTTAGTTCCCTGGGATGTTAAGCTAAGAAGTCTGCTAAGAAGGATATATTATTTATTATTATTATTTTATTTCATTGTGTTTTTAGCCCTTAGTTGCACTTTTGTTGCAACCCCAGTTATCCCATTAGTTCCCCCAAACTTACTGTAGGTCTGTTATGTTAAGCTAAGAAGTCTGCTAAGAAGCATAATTATTTATTATTATTATTATTATTATTATTGTTATGGTTTGTAACCGACCCCAATCGCACAACACAAGACAGGTATGAGAGTAAGCCAAAACAGGGCAAATATTTATTATAGAACAAAAAGCGGCACAGTCCCTTTAAGGGAAAACACAAAAACACTAGAGTCAAGGAAATATGGAAAATGCGGCACTGTGCCTTTAAGAGGCGAACAGGCTAAGGGACTAAGGCTAAAGGACAGGGCCAGGGCTAAAAGTCAAGGACCAGGGGCACTGGAGAGGGGGACAGGGACAGAGGCCCGGAGAGGCGGGCTGGAGACAGGGACAGAGAACAGGGTAAGGCCTTGGACAGGGCGAGGGCCAGAGCTGCTTACAGGGATGAGGACAGGGTTCCGACGGCGGAGGCCTGGCACGGGGACAGGGGCCCGACGGCGGAGGCCTGGCACGGGAACAGGGGCCCGACGGCGGAGGCCTGGCACGGGGACACTCCTCCTCCTCTTCGGATGCTGCAGACGGGCAGCGCAGAACAAAGGGGGTCCCAGGGGACCGGGATGGGAACACGCCATCCTCCCGTGGAATACTAGGGAGCGACGACGAGCCTGGGTCCAAGGGGAACAGGATGGGCACACGCCGTCCTCCCGTGGAATACTAGGGAGCGACGACGAGCCTGGGTCCAAGGGGAACGGGATGGGCACACGCCGTCCTCCCGTGGAATACTAGGGAGCGACGACGAGCCTCACCCCAGGAACGAGGATCACGAAGAGACGCCTTCCTCCCGTGGAATCGGGAGCGATGACGAGCCGCCTTGACGTCTGGAGTGGGAACACTGGAAAACCTCCCGTAGAGAATTAGAGAGCGAAGACGGTGTCCCACTCCAGGCAAACGGCGACAGGTGGTGACGGCTGGGCCGTCGTCTCACGCCGGAGACGCGGCAGGTGATGGTGACGTACAGAATGGTAACGTCCAGAACTCCATGAACAATGAACACAGATACAGAGTCCAGAACACAGAGTCCAGAACACAGAACGAGCCGACAAGGACTGGAGGGGAGTCTGCAACCTATGTACTCTCCCGAGGTGATTGCAAACTCCCAACAGGTGCGTGAAGGTAGAGGATCAAGGATGTCCAAGGGTGGGGGCTGGTGAAGAGTAGAGGAGAGTAAATCATCGCAAGGGTGGGGGCTGTTGAAGAGTAGAGGAGAGTAGACAGGGAAAACAAGGTCCAGGGAACAGGCGAATCCTCACAGTACCTCCCCCTCCACGGGAGCCACCGGGCGACCGAAAAACTACCATGACGGGGCAGAACACTAAGGAAACAGACAGCGGGGCAGGGGACAAGACAAGGCAACTGTTGTGTATGGACGTACCACGCTGTTACGTGGTGACGTCATTGGAGCTGACGCTGTGCGTGCACTCCAGAGTTTGCAGACTGAGAGCAAGCGGCGTGCTGAAGCACGAGAACAGAAGATACAATAAAAGACTATTGTTTAAATACTGAGTCGTTCTTAAATGAAGGGATACTAAATATCTAACAATGGCGACGAGGATAAACTCCGAAGAGTAGAGTTATCACGGCGTTGAGAAGAGAACATGGACAACGTGCCGAAGTTTGAATGCTACAACAAGCCTGCTACACTGGGACCGAGGTGGACCAGGTGGCTAATGGCGTTTGAGCTGTACGCTGACGGAAAAGGGATGATTCTATCTGTCGGTGTGGACGCCACAGTGAGACAGAGAAGAAGGGCCATGCTCTTACATCATGCAGGTACAGACGTACAAGATATATTCGCTACATTGCCCGACGGGGGAGGACCGACGGACTATGCTAAGGCTGTTAAGGCGCTAAATGACTACTTTGTGCCGCAGGTAAATACTGCGTTTGCGCGCCAGGCTTTCTACCAAGTATCACAGAAACCAGGTGAAACTGTACAGCAGTTTGTGACGAGGCTTCGTCAGGCTGCTAGAGACTGTGCATTTGCTGCGGACATTAGCAACCAAATAAGGGATGCGGTGCTGAGCAGGGGCACGTCGGACTATGTACGGAGAAAGTTACTGGAGGAACCACAACCTTTGCTGCCACGTGCGTTAGAAAGAGTGTGAAAGAGTGGAGCTGCAAATGGCGGCGATGAAGATGAGTGACGGCGCTGAGGGGAGAGAGACGGTGAACCGTGTCTTCAAGAAAGAGGGCCAAGTCCAAAAGTGGAGACCATCGCCTCGTGGAGATCGTGGAGATCGTGGAGAAGGAAAAGAGAAATCCAAATCGGATAAAGTGTGCTACAGATGTGGACACGGGGATCATCTGGCCAACGATTCTGCATGCCCTGCAAGAGGACAGACATGCAGAAAGTGTAATGGAAAAGGACATTATGCCAAAGTCTGTAAATCCAAAGGTAAAGAAAGACAGACTGTGAGATGTGTTGAAACTGAGGATCAGAACACTGGGAACAGAGACTATGCATTTGTGGTTGAAGATGATTCAAATACTGAAAGGGTCACATTTGACGTTGGGGGAGTAGATTTACTTATGTTAATTGATTCAGGTGCATCAAGTAACATTGTAGATGAGAACACATGGAAAATGCTTAAGAGTAAAAATATTAAGTGTGTTTCTACCAAGGCAGCTAACAAACCGCTGTACACATACTCTTCCAAGGTGCCTCTTCCAGTATTGGGTATATTCAAATGTCATGTTAAGGTGGGAAAGTGTGACACTGAAGCAGAGTTCACTGTAATACAGGGACGGGGGGAGCCGCTGCTAGGCAGGAAGACTGCTATTGAGTTAGGTGTACTGAGGGTGGGCACAAACATAGCAGCAGTGACAGATGCTAAATCTGAAATACAGAGGCAATACCCCAAACTGTTTAAAGGTGTGGGTAAACTGAACACAAAGCAAATCAGTTTGCATATTGATGAGAGTGTAACACCAGTGGTACAACCCCTGAGGAGGGTGCCATTTCACCTGAGGGAAGCAGTAGAGAAGAAAGTAAATCAGCTGCTAGACATGGACATTATCGAGAAGGTTGAGGGACCTACACCATGGGTTAACCCTGTTGTAATTGCACCAAAAGCTAATGAGGACGACATCAGGATGTGTCTAGACATGAGAAGAGCTAATGCAGCTATCATCAGAGGGAGATATCCAATACCCACAGTGGATGAGCTATTACAGGGAATGAACGGGTCTGTCATTTTCAGTAAACTGGATTTGAAATGGGGATACCACCAATTAGAGCTCACACCAGAGTCCAGGGGTATCACTACGTTTGCAGTACACACAGGTACCTACAGGTACAAGAGACTCATATTTGGAGTGTCATCAGCTAGTGAACAGTATCAACATGAGATAGCCACTGCTACAGCGGGCATTGAGGGGGTAGAAAATATATCCGATGACATAATTGTTCATGCCCCAGACCAGGAGACTCATGAAAAACGACTCCATGCAGTTCTGAAGAGACTAGAGGACTGTGGGCTGACTCTAAACAAAGAAAAGTGTCAGTTTAACATGGACAAGTTGATTTTCATGGGCATGTTACTCTCACAGAAGGGCATAGGCCCCACCACAGAAAGGGTGAGAGCAATAGCAGAGGCACGAGAGCCTGAGAACGCCTCTGAGACCCGTAGTTTTCTGGGCCTAGCAGGGTATAGTAGCCGTTTTATACCACAGTTTGCTAGCATATCAGAGCCACTGTGGAGGCTTACCAAGAAAGACACAGCTTTCATATTTGGGCCAGAGCAAAAACAGGCATTTAGAACGCTGAAAGAAAAGCTAGCTGAGGCCGGCACTCTAGCATATTTTGACAAAGATGCGCCTACTAAAGTCATAGCAGACGCAGGACCAGTAGGAATAGGAGCAGTCTTAGTACAGCAACAGCAACAGGAAATGGTGCCAATATGTTATGTGAGTAGGAGCCTGACTGATTGTGAAACAAGATATTCACAAACTGAAAAAGAAGCTCTCGCCTTAGTTTGGGCGTGCGAGAGGCTGCACCCATACATATATGGTAAAAAGTTTGACCTAGTAACAGACCACAAGGCGCTGGAGGCCATATACAGTCCGACCTCTAAGCCATGTGCCCGTATTGAGAGGTGGGTGCTGCGGCTCCAACCATATGAGTTCAGAGTAATCCACATACCTGGAAAGGACAACATTGCAGATCCACTGTCGCGACTACTGGGAGAAAGCACGACAGACGGGAACCACAAGCACAGAGCGGAGGAATACGTTCGGTTCGTAGCCACACACGCTACGCCACGAGCACTGACTACCAGGGAGGTAGAGGAAGCCTCTGCAACCGATGAGGAACTCAGTGACCTGAGAAGTGCAATACAAAGTGGATGTTTTGACAAATGCCAAGTGTATGCACGCATTGCATATGAATTGTGTATAATTGGACAGTTGGTGTTGAGAGGGACACGCATTGTACTGCCACACACACTCAGAGACAGAGCCCTGGAGTTGGCTCATGAGGGACACTTGGGGATTGTTGGTACGAAGCAGCACCTCAGGAGTAAAGTGTGGTGGCCAGGTATAGATAAGGCAGCTGAGAAGTATGTGAGGTCATGTCACGGATGCCAAATAGTGTCGAGGCCTGATGTGCCTGAACCCTTGAGACCTACAACACTTCCAGATGGGCCGTGGCAGGACTTAGCCACTGACCTACAGATACAGCACTCAAAACTCAAACCTCTCATGCCTCTCTACCACTCTCTACCACTCCTCTATTGTTCTTGACCGGGCCAGATTTCACACCTCCACTTCCTCCCACAGGCTGGGCAGATTTTCATCTTAAATTTTTATTCGTCCCAAATGTCCCAGCCCCATCAGATTTCTTAGCTTTTTTCACTGTTTACTTATCATGCATTGCAACACTAATATATGGTCAGTACCCCAAGTCAGACTGCCCATATAAAAATTATTTTGGGGGTCTGAGGGCAGTAGCCCCCGACCCCCTCCCTGGGGAAGCACTTAAGTTAACTACCCTCCCTTTGTTCCCCCAGCCAACACCCCCGGAAAATTAACACCTGAGTAGACTTAAGTGGCACACAAGCAGCAACAAGCAGCAGACAAGCAGCAGAATTGGTTTGATTTTTGAGCGCTGCGTCTGTACTTGGTCCATTACCGACAGGACACTCGATATTAGTTGTAATAGACTACTACAGCCGGTACTACGAGTATGATATCCTGCAGTCGACCACTGCTGAAAAGGTCATTAACAGCCTGGAGAATATCTTCAGCAGACATGGACTACCGATTTCCATACAGTCAGACTGTGGACCACAGTATATGTTGTGAAGGGCCAGATTAAACCGAATATATATATTTATTATATATATATATTTAATTGTATTTGTATATTCTCTAATATTCCTTGATATCCCTTGTATATTCCTTGTACAATATGCATTGAATATCCATTCTAGCCTACTGAACATCCCATAATAGTCTCCATTCTACTATTGGTCGAGACCTTGGTGCCAGGCTGCCATACCCCCCAGACCCAGTTCAAACGTACCGCTCAACATGTACGAACAAGTCCTAGTTCCGCGTAGGAATCTGGCTACCGCACCACTAATGGGACTATTTGTTCATAGTGCGTATATATACTGCGCTACTAAAGTAGGACTTCCTTTTCAGTCCAGTTTCTTACCCTCCAATAGAGTGACAGACGTAAAGCCTCCCCGCGACGCCACGTGTGGGAGTAAGGCCAAGTTCGGCCTACCACCGGTATTGAGACATCGTGTATATTAATATTTGAATAGTCATATTTGGCACTATATCGTCGAGTTGGACGTAGTCTATTAAGCTAATAATAGTCTGTTAATATATAGTGCTTCGTGCGGTGAGAATACTACCGTAGTCAGCACCCCATCGTTTCGGGCAGAGAACTGGCTGCTTATCCAGGATGATTGACCCCATGTGAGATTGCACCCGAGGAGCCCCAGAGCCGACGAGCGAGTGGACCTGTATACCGGATTATTCTACCGACGACAGCCCGCCTTCCCAGGCACGGATTATGCTTTGTATACGTTGATTATTCCATGGATAAAGACCCCCGACACTGCCGTGTGTTGGAACCCCCCCCCTGGAGAGGACGCAAGGTGAGGAGACGCTCTGCAAGACGAGGTCGCTTCACGTCTCTCCCCCGTGGACCGGAGAGAGCCGGCTCACAGAGAGTCCACCTGCTTTCATCTGTGGTCCAAGGATCGCCGGCGCATTGAACGGCACTACAGTGGGTTCACCTGGGATACCCTTGGCCGGATGAGGCAGCCGGACTCTACCCCCCCCCTTCCTACTCCTGTCGGCTTACAAGCGACCGGATTAACCCCCCCTAGTGTATCCAGTCTATAATCATTAAAGTATCATTGCTGTTATTCCTTAAACTATTCCAGGTCGTATATGTACCACCTGCGCCTTCAGAGATTGGACATTCTCTATTGATATACCGACGAATACTCTTGCCATAAAAGTGCATACTAATTCCCATTCATAAATGTGATTGATTTGATTAAGTGCTTGCTCTACACACCATCGCTGTGTAGAAATAAAGACCTATTTCTAATTCGTACATTTGTGTTGGATCCGTTTCATCTACGTGACAGTGTTCATCATAATATATTTATGCCGAGTACTGGGTGGCCGAATATTAAGTACAAAGGTAGTGGTAGTAAGTATCATATCTAGTAATACAGTCAGGGAATTGTACCCCTCAGTTACAGTATATGTCTGCCCAGTTTCAAGCATTCTGCCAGGAGAATGGAATTGAGCATGTGAAAACCACACCCAAGTGGGCACAAGCCAATGGGGAGGTGGAGAGACAAAACGCTTCACTGATGAAGAGGATTCGCATCGCACAGTCTGAGGGGCTGGACTGGAAGAAGGAGCTACGCAAGTATGTGACCATCTACCGGTCTATTGATCACTCCACAACAGGGAAAAGTCCTGCAGAGCTCCTGTTCAAGAGAAAGATCAGAGGAAAGCTCCCGGACATCATGACACCACAAAGAGACCTGGAGGTCAGAGACACTGACGCCGAGAGAAAGGGAAAGTCAAAACTGTACACTGACAACAAGAACAGAGCAAAATACTCTGATGTATCAGTGGGAGACCAAGTCTTACTCAAACAAGACAAAACAGACAAGTTTACAACAGCCTTTGACAAGACACCACACAAGGTCATCAGTAGAGATGGGAACAATGTGGTTGTCCAATCACCAAGTGGAGCGACCTATTCCAGGAACACTACGTTCGTCAAGAGGTACTACACAGAGGATCCTGCTCCACAATCGTCCAGCAAGACTCGATTAACATGGACTGAGGGTGAGGAGAAGGAAAACACACCTGACACAGAGTCCGAAGCAGAGACTCACACTAGGGTGTCCACACCCAAAGCCACACCGCCTATGGCTAGGTATGAGAGACCCCACAGACAGACCAAAATGCCTCAGAGATTGATGGATTTTGTCATTAAGTGAAATGAGCCTGTCTGGCACACACAAAAAAAGAAAAAAAAAAGAGTGGGTGCCAGATATTGTTATGTATTATGTATTATTATTCATGCTCAATGATATTTACATGCATTCACTAATTGAAAGGTGGAGTTTTGTTCATGGTGAACCTTTGTTTATTTTTGATAACAGGTAACAGAATTGAAGGGTATCCTGTAAGTGAAAAAAAGAAAGTAATTTAATTCACACACATTTCTGTATGGGACCTTGGAGTTTATGTCCTAGTAAGGAGGGGATGTTGTGTATGGACGTACCACGCTGTTACGTGGTGACGTCATTGGAGCTGACGCTGTGCGTGCACTCCAGAGTTTGCAGACTGAGAGCAAGCGGCGTGCTGAAGCATGAGAACAGAAGATACAATAAAAGACTATTGTTTAAATACTGAGTCGTTCTTAAATGAAGGGATACTAAATATCTAACAGCAACAAACAAAAAAAAACTGGGCCATGCTAGCAGGGGAAGCTACACCTAAAATGGGGCCAGCAGAGGGACTGGGTAGCTGCCAGAGCATTGCTAGCTACAGGGCCTATGCTAGCTGTACTGCTACATTAGCATAGAGGCTGCGCTAGCTGCCGGAGCTAGGCTAGCAGACAGGGCTGGACTAGCAAAGGAGAACAAGCTAGCTGGAAGGACAGTCCCAGCTGTGGGAAAACTGACCTTGCTAGCTGAAGGGGCAGTCCTAGCAGTGGGGAGACTGACCTTGCTAGCTGAAGGGGCAGTCCTAGCAGCGGGGAGACTGACCTTGCTAGCTGAAGGGGCAGTCCTAGCAGTGGGGAGACTGACCTTGCTAGCTGAAGGGGCAGTCCTAGCAGTGGGGAGACTGACCTTGCTAGCTGAAGGGGCAGTCCTAGCAGCGGGGAGACTGACCTTGCTAGCTGAAGGGGCAGTCCTAGCAGTGGGGAACAGGGTAGCTAACAGGGGAGCTAACGAGGCTAACAGGGGAGCTAACAGGGAAGCTAACGAGGCTACCAGGGGAGCTAACAGGGGAGTCAACAGGGGAACTAACAGGGGAACTAACAGGGGAACTAACAGGGGAACTAGAAAGGGCAAACTCACATACACTGTCTGTGCTGGCTGGGGTCGTCGACTGGTCGGGTCGTACTGTTATGGTTTGTAACCGACCCCAATCGCACAACACAAGACAGGTATGAGAGTAAGCCAAAACAGGGCAAATATTTATTATAGAACAAAAAGCGGCACAGTCCCTTTAAGGGAAAACACAAAAACACTAGAGTCAAGGAAATATGGAAAATGCGGCACTGTGCCTTTAAGAGGCGAACAGGCTAAGGGACTAAGGCTGAAGGACAGGGCCAGGGCTAAAAGTCAAGGACCAGGACCAGGGGCACTGGATAGGGGGACAGGGACAGAGGCCCGGAGAGGCGGGCTGGAGACAGGGACAGAGAACAGGGTAAGGCCTTGGACAGGGCGAGGGCCAGAGCTGCTTACAGGGATGAGGACAGGGTTCCGACGGCGGAGGCCTGGCACGGGGACAGGGGCCCGACGGCGGAGGCCTGGCACGGGAACAGGGGCCCGACGGCGGAGGCCTGGCACGGGGACACTCCTCCTCCTCTTCGGATGCTGCAGACGGGCAGCGCAGAACAAAGGGGGTCCCAGGGGACCGGGATGGGAACACGCCATCCTCCCGTGGAATACTAGGGAGCGACGACGAGCCTGGGTCCAAGGGGAACGGGATGGGCACACGCCGTCCTCCCGTGGAATACTAGGGAGCGACGACGAGCCTGGGTCCAAGGGGAACGGGATGGGCACACGCCGTCCTC
>NC_140179.1:49679648-49692148 GCF_963971535.1 Notolepis coatsorum | reverse complement strand
AAGATCACAGCATTTTGGGACAACCAAAATTTTTTTTATACGTCTTTGTAAAATATGATTTCTCATTTCGACATACATATTTGTGTCAGCACTTATTCATAACTAGTTGTAAATCTTTGTATATATACCTAATGGGTCCTGCATTCACATTCTCACATCAATTTTGGTAACAGGAGTGGGAATAATTATTTACCAAATGTCAGGATGTGAGGATTGGTTCTTTCCCCACCACAGGCTTCTTAAGATTCTGTGATGATTGGTCCGTTGCCGAACGCACACTTCTAAGTCAAGTATCAATTACCATCACGCACCTGATGTGTGTTCTAATCAGCGCCCCAGAGGCTTCATATACTCTGACCTTCTGTCATTCGATGCCGGGTCGTTTTGAGTACTACTGTTCTGGAATACAACTGCATATACCTGCCTTTCCCCGTCGCTGTTCCTGTCTTCTTTCTCTCCAGGACCTTTTTGTGGAGAACCGCTGTGGAGAACCTGGTTCCCCGTTTGGAGCTGCGCCTCGTTATCTGCCCGTTTTACGCGTTGTGCTCTGGTGAGTTTTTGGAAACAGTCCTTTTTGGATTATCAGTTTTTTGTGTGTTAGTATAACACTGAAGAATACTGTGTTGTTTTTCACTGGACTCAGCTAACTTGTGTGTGGTACACCGAAGATCAAGTCACTTGGGATTAATACTGGACTCAGTCACCTCTCTGCCTCTGTGTGTTCGTTGGGCTGTTTCTGATTTCTCTCTCTCTCCGTTTTCCACCGTGAGTGAAAGCTGGGAGTATCTGCAGAGCCGCTACAACGTCACATGCCAATTCCTCACCACTATCTACTGGGAGTATCTGCAGAGCCGCTACATCGTCACATGCCAGATCCCCGTTTGTTTGATTACTGTACCTCATCCATCTTGTGACTCTGTAAATAAATACGCCCTAGCTTTTGGCTAACTCTGAACTTCCTGTCTGTGCCGTTGCGTTTGAGGTCGGTTACAAACCATAACACAGGAGTCACTTAACAAGCTACTAGCAAAATATTTAAAGACAACTCATTTATTTATTATCTCTATTTTGTGATGCCAGAACGGACAGATTACTTGCACAGAGGCCACCCTAACCAGTTAACTAAAGGCAGTCCACATCAAGTAGAAAGAGCTAAATCTGTCAACAGACAGCATAAAGATTACCTCACATGATATGGACTGTCTGGAGATGTCAAAAGCCCTCAACACGAGTGCGTCATCTGTAGGGAAAGGTTATGCTAGAGATGTTCACTAAGGCTAACAGTGCTACCAGGTAAGTTGAAGAGGCTCTTCACTAAGACACCGTGATTCCCTCCCTCCCTCCCTCCCTCCCTCAAGTTGTGAAGTTAATGAGATAGATAATTAATTAATTAAGACGTTAATAGGCCTTTTTCAGTTTCTCCAGTCCACTGATTCCGTCCCGATATACAGTATTGTAGCCACATTGTGCATCAGCTACTGTAGTTTTTTGTAAAGTGAATTATAACTAAAGCCACGGAAGATTAGTGATGTGTGATTGCCCAGTATAATTTTGTAATGACAGCTGTTCTCTCTGTCTCTCTCTCTCTTCTCTGTATCATGCTCTACATCTCTCTCTTTCTCTCTCTCTTTCGCTCTCTTTCGCTCTCTTTCGCTCTCTCTCTCTCTCTCTCTCTCTTCCTCTCTCTGTTGCTTTTCTCTATACTGTATCTGTTTCTGTCCTATTTTGCTCTCTCTCTACCACTCTTACTCCCTCTACCTCTGTATCCTCTCTCTCTCTCTTTCTCTCTCTCTCTCTCTCTCTCTCTCTCTCTCTCTCCCCCAAAATCCACAACCCCTCCTCTCACATATTCTGGATTATGATTATTACCGGGGCTGGTGACATGATACGTGTTTAATCCAGATAAGAGATGAATACAATCATATTCCACATAGAAGCTTGTGCTGCTAACATTGCACCGTTCTCTCGGATTGCACATCAACAAGGCATAGTTTTCTTACTGAATCAGTCATAGGTCTTGATATCATAAAATCACAACATACATTGGCTTATTATTGTTGCTATTTGTATTTCATCTCAACAATAATGTGTTGCACACATGTCTTGCAAGCTCTTGTACTGATTCATATAAATAGGCCATTGACATCTGCCATATAGGGGAAATATCTCTAATGACAATGTAATCATGACACTTGAAACTATCTGCATTATTGATTACTGTGACTATACGTTGGTGCATCTTGGGCCCAAAATGTTTGAGAACCACGGGCACAGCAAGAAACACACACACACACAGACACACACACACACACACACACACACACATGAGCACACACACATATGTCATACATACACAATGTATATATATCCACCATGTGAAAGTATACATAACACACACACACACATACACATTCACACACGCACCACACACACCTGCGCACGTACTGACACATAAACAGAAGTACCTGCCGCTCCCACCTAACTTTCCAATGCACACACACACACAAGTAAAAAGTAAATGCTCATGGAGGGACACACACATGCACACACACGCACGCACACACACACACACACACACACATCTGAGACAAAAGTCGCCTGGCTCGCCTCCAACCCGACCCACAGCGGTTGTCAGCTGTCAGAACATTTTAACTCAAAGGTCCAAACCGTCTCGGACATGAGACGTCACATAACTAGGTCATCTTCTAGAACCCTGAGTAACGGATTCATACCCACAACCATCTCTGGCTTTTGTGCGTTTGTTTGTTTAGGAATAGGATGTGTTTCATGAATAATAAAAACTTAAAACACACAGAAAGTCATCAAGCAGTTGCTGTGGTTGTTTTTCTTTCTGTTTTAGATGTGAAGCGGCTCAATGAACAGCAATGTCACTCACTCACCCACTCACTCACTCACTGGCAGCACCCCCTAGTGGCAGCTCACTCTCATGGCACTTTGTGTGAGCTTTACACCCATGACACTGACCTAGTTATTTTACTATCTACAATACAATATTAAATCACAAACACTAAACTATACCACCAAGACAGAATCACCATCCAACGACGTTTGAAGCAGGAAAAAGGGTCAAAGTTCAGGGAATGATTATTTTAATTATATGGTTATACTATGTACAAGGTTAGCCAGTCACCCAGAGAAAGGATTATGGTTTGGACGTCAAGACTTTCCACAACTTTCCTTGCATGCTGGGGGGGGAAATGGAACGTATGATGCCAGGAGTTCAATCAATCTCACACAACGCACACGCACACACACACACACACACACACACACACACACACACACACACACACACACACACACACACACACACACACACACACACTCAGAGAGTTATCTGAGTTAGCAGGTCAAAGTTGAACAAACAGAAGTACCTGCCGCTCCCACCTAACTTTCCAATGCACACACACACACACACACACACACACACACACACACACACACACACACACACACACACACACACACACACACACACACACACACAATGTTCAATGGTTGGAATCCTCTTAGCCGCTCCCACATTGGTTGAGCGTCAGAGAGTTATCCGAGTTTGCAGGTCAAAGTTGAACAAATAATGTGAACCAAGCAAACTAAACTTACCAAAGCATTCCTAGTTTGCATGCTCTCTTCCACTGACGTGAATCAAAGGCAAAGACCTTTCCATGCTCGTATGACCAGGCTATTAGGAGGAAGATAATTAAAAAAAATATACTAGTCAGTAGCTCAATAGATGGAATAGAGGCAGCCAGAGGAAGGGACAGCAGGAAGAACAGATTACTGTCTGCAGAGGAGAGGAAAGGAAGAGGAGAGGAGAGGAGAGGAGAGGAGAGGAGAGGAGAGGAGAGGAGAGGAGAGGAGAGGAGAGGAGAGGAGAGGAGAGGAGAGGAGAGGAAAGGAGAGGAGAGGAGAGGAGGAGAGGAGAGGAGAGGAGAGGAGAGGAGAGGAGAGGAGAGGAAAGGAGAGGAGAGGAGAGGAGAGGAGAGGAGAGGAGAGGAGAGGAGAGGAGAGGAGGGGAGAGGAAGAGGAGAGGAAGAGGAGATGAGAAGAGAAGAGAAGAGAGGAGAAGAGAAATGAGAAGAGAGGAGGATGAGAGGAGAGGAAAGGAGAGGAGAGGAGAGGATGAGAAGAGAGGAGAGGAGAGGGAGAGGAGAGAATGAGAACAGGAGAGGAGAGGAGGGGAGAGGAGGACGAGAGGAGAGGAGAGAGGAGAGGAGGATGAGAGGAAGAGGAGAGGAGAGAATGAGAAGAGATAAGAGGAGAGGAGAGGAGAGGAGAGGAGAGGAGAGGAGAGGAGAGGAGAGGAGAGGAGAGGAGAGGAGAGGAGAGGAGAGGAGAGGAGAGGAGAGGAGGAAGGAGCAACTTAATGCATCCACTCATGTGTAGAGAGGAGAGGAGAGGAGGAAGAAGATGAGAGGAGAGGAGGAGGAGGAAGAGGAGAGGAGGAGCAAGAGGAGGAGGAGGAGGAAGATGAGGAGGAGGAGGAGAGGTTACCGGGGCTCCTGCAGCCAGAGCAGACAGAAGACTCTGTTTCCATCTGGCCTTCCCTGTGTCTGTCCCATCCTCCTCTCTCTTCTCTGGCTGCAAGACACACACACACACACACTCATACATATATGAAAGCAAACACACATGCAGAACACACGTGTTCATGAAAACACACATACTGTACAAGCACAGATGTTCATGAAAGCACATACATGGCACACACATTGATGAAAACACACACACATGCATGTTCATTCGAGCCCACACAAAGACACCATATATATATATATATGATTTACAAATTACATACTCATGCACAGCGGATGAACACACGTAGAACAGGCAAAAGCACGGTGAAGCATGTGCATTGGAATATGAAACACTCATGCACACACAAAGGCTGTGGGACAGAGAAGGAGACCCAGACACTCCATTATGACACCCAGAGACTCCAGGTGTCATAATGGAGTTGGTGGGATAGGGGGAACTGGAGTCATAATGGAGTCTGTCAGGCCAACATTGTATGTAAATAACATTTGATCGGCTTATCTAGTTGCAACAATAACAACAAAAACGGTTCCTTGTGGTAATTTATCACAGAATAACAATTAATCCAACATGAAGCAGCCCTCTCTCTACCCTCCTCTCCTAAGCCCACACAGTTACAGTGTCATTCATGATAGCACTGAGTATGCTAACTCTTCATATGAGTCTACATCCAATGTTAAACCCACAAGTAAGTAACAGTGTGTACGTTTGATTTATGGCCGTGCTCCTTTTAGACATAACCAGCTCTATACATAGCCCAGCAGCTTGTGGGTATCCGTAGGTCTCATCAGAAACAATGCAAATAAAGTACTAATCGACCACAGGAAAAAGGGTACATAATGTATGTTACTGTATGTTATAGCAATAAGTAATATATTTACTTATTGTATAAGTAATATATTTACATTTCGTATCGGCGAAAGTCGAAAACAAACAGCAAGTTGAAGTTGAAGTTTGCTTTTATTTGTCACGTATAAAGTAGATACTTGGTTCTGTATGAGCCCCTGAGAATGTGCTTCATACAGTAAAAAAAAGTAAAAGAGGAATAAGTCCCAACAATATACAATATACAATACAATACTATATACAATATACAATATACAAACTAAAGTACAACCTAAGTACAATGAAGTAAAAATACAGATAATGAGGTACAAAATGCAGACAATGAGGTACAAAGACTTTTTAAAAGGCAAGATGGAAAATGCAAAATGAGGTATGGATGTAGTGCAGATCTCTTTAACCCCTTATGCTGAGGGCACATTTAGCATAAAACACCTGACGATTGCATACCCAAAGTAATTAGCAATTTATTACTTGAACCACTTATAGCACATGCATGAATGAGTCTGGTCTCTTTTGAAAGGAAACATTCTGAACTTTCTTCCACAACAGGAGCATAATCACTCCTGCTAGTATGCTAATGTGATAGAGTTAGAGGTTTGAACACACTGAAATAAAGATGCCTGTTCGGCATGATTATCCAAAATGGCCGTCCTCTCCCATTCATTCAGAGGCTCTCGTCAAAACAATGGACTTCTTCGTCTTCTTGTGTCACATTCCCCCCTCTCAGCACCCGTATGGATTCGCTTTCGGAGCAGACGCTCCCTGGCTACAATGGTGGTCAATCATTTTCGCCATCAGCTGTGACTGGTCTGTTCAGGACCGTTCACAACCGGATGTGGTCACTCGTCCGAACGGCTTGTCAAATGACGCTCGCCGGATGTTTCATCTTGTAACTCGAGAATGGAATCACGCAATAGGTTGAGTGGGGTGATGATCAAAAGGCGGCAAATTCAACTTTCCAACAATGTATTGGTTAATTGGCGAAAACGCAGCCCGGAGCCGACAGACGAGGGCAAAGTGCTGCGATGCACGCGTGAGTGCGTGACAGCCCGCATTCGGCCCCCTGCAACCACAATAGCAGCATCTACGTAAGCTGTCTGGAGTTTGTTTACCTCGTCGTGAAGCTCTGAAAGCGCTGCCCCAGTGTTGGCTTGAGGAGGAATATAGACTCCGATTAAGATGATAATTCTCTCGGGATGAAGAATGGACGACACTTGATGGATATATATTCCAGGTTGGCCAAGCAGTGGTCCGATAGTTTTTTCACATTCCCCGGATCGCACCAGTTGTTGTCGATCATGAAGGACACTCCACCAACCCTCAACCTTCCGGAATCCTCCGTTCTGTCCTTACTGTGAACGGAGAAGTTGTCGGCCGTCTATATGGCATGGTCTGGGACCTCTGGCCTCAGCCAAGTTTCGGTGAAACAAAGGACATGGCAGTCCCGAATGTCCTTCTGGAATTAGATTCTGGCTCTGTTGTCGTCCAGTTTGTTTTCGATGGACTGGACGCTGGCCAGCCCGATGCTGGGGAGCGCTGGTCGATGAGCCCGGGACCGGAGTTTGTTCTGAATGCCGGCTCTTTCCCCCCATCGTCTCCTACGCCTGGGGAAGGTGTTGTTGTTGTTGTTGTTGTTGTTGTTGTTGTTGTTCTGCCTGAAAATCTCCACCGGCCATTGTTGGTCAGCGAGCCGGCCGAGAGAGCAGTCAAAGCGTTGAGTATATTGTAATTTGTAATCCAATGTCAATAAGTGACGCACAATCTCAACGGAGCCCACAGAGAGGCGGCCGGACAGTGCGGCACCGCCATCTTGAGTTAGTATGGCGTGACCGGGAGTCGAACCAACAATGATTGTAGTTGCAGGTGAGTGCTCTCACTACTAGACAAAGACACCCACCTACCCCTGATACGAACACAGAAATACTGTGATGATGGTTTGTTTTGACGTTTAACAGTTATGGTTAAGATAGAAAGTTGGGTTAAGGTTAGGGTTAGGGTTAAGGTTATGGTTAGTCTTGAGGTAAAGGCACTTCCAATGCAAGCGCCCTGAGTTTGTTCCCCAGCAGCATTTTGAATATATGGACTTTATTTCTAATACATACATTGTACATTTTCATAAATATGTCAATATATTACTTATGGTTATAACATAACGTACAATATGTACCTTTTTGGTCAATAAGTACTTTATTTACATAACGATTGGGCTGCCGTAGGTTAGAGAGCCTATCCACTCCATGAACAGAATCTCAGCCGTGTGCGCCAGCATCACAGACTGCACACTTAGGCTAGAGTGGTTGTCAGAAGTTGTCAATCAATGTAAATCAGTGTGCACTCAATGTAAATCTGTTCTTTTACATGTTCTTCACATACAGGTTAAAACAATTAATTAATTGTATTATTTATTTTTTAATAATACATTTAAAACGGGTCCAACAGACCCGAAACACTACACAAGGGTTAATTCCCTAAAATGAACATCATACTCCTAAATTTGTCAGCGGATAGTATTTCTATCAGAGGGGTGAAGCAAACCAACCTCCTCAACTCTGCTAACTCTGCTACATCTAAACCGGTCAGTCTGTGCCGACCTGTCACACTGCAACACCAGTCCCTGCCAACACCAGTCCCTGCCGACACCAGTCCCTGCCAACACCAGTCCCTGCCGACACCAGTCCCTGCCGACACCAGTCCCTGCCAACACCAGTCCCTGCCGACACCAGTCCCTGCCGACACCAGTCCCTGCCAACACCAGTCCCTGCCAACACCACATCTGCCACAGGGCTGGGGACGTTACTATCAACATAATGATTACCTTTATCGAATTGTAATCCGCTAAATAATCCGTAGGATTTTTGCCTCCCAATATCCATGCAGTTAAACCAGGGGTTCTCAAACTGTTTTTTTTATTTTATTTAGGAATTTTTTTGGGGACCCCACACTTAATGTATCGCGTAATTTCAACGTGGAATTAAGGAATATCACAATAAAAGCACACGTTGTTGAACTTGATCATGCGTATTTATTAGAAAATTGTACTACGATTCGCCTGTTCGAATCCAGCTCCCGGCGTGTCACCAGCTTGGCTGGCCGTTCACACTAATACAATTGGCAGTATTAGAGGGTGGGAAAGCTGGCGTGGTGGGTCCGGGTCGTTGTAAACAGCGACTCCTACAGTTCGGTCGGGGCGCCTGCTCAGCGTGGATAGGATCTAAGGGGGGTAGTGTGATCCTTCCACACGTTACACCCTCTCAGTGAGAGTCCGCGCTGCCAGGTGAAAAGAAGCGGTTGATTGGCTAGACGTGTGTCGGAGGAAGCACGTGATAGCCTCCACTCTCCCAGACCAACTGTGGGGGGTAAGTGCGCAGCGACCAGGAAGGGGATTGGGAATTGGCATAACGACTAAATCGGAGAAAATCGGAGGAAAAAGGAGGGGGAAAAAGATCAATACAAAATAAATAATAATTGTACTACGCTATCAATCCACATTTATAAAACGAGGCATATTTAGCCTAAATATGTTGCCAGAACATAAAAAGATAAATAATAATAATGTTTTACTTGCCAATGCACAAGTAATGCACTGTCATCTACCCGCGACGCCCCCCGTAGTTTGAGAACCGCTAAGTGAAACAATTCATTCCAACTCACAGACTGTAACTGTAATTGATCATTATCTATAACCGTGATTTCAAGTCGTATATAAAATATTTGTTTGTCTAGATAATCTCACGACCATATTTCCTTTCCGCCCTTCGAACGACGAACAATATCTCTATTATTCACCTACTATTCAAAAGCATCACTAAACACAATCACATGTCACCACCAGTAGGCTAACAGATGACAGATGATTGTAATTAGTGCACTGCAACCTTGCCCAGGCCCGACGGGGCCCGGCCCGGCCCGGCGGGTTCGGGCTGGGTAGGCCTTTTTTTTTATAAATAATTCGGGTTCGGCCGGGCCCGGGCACCGCCGTTTTTTATTTATTTTCTTTTTTTTATTGCGTTTTATTATTATTTTCTTTTTCATATAACTAGGGTTATAGGATAACCTTCGTTTTCCTTTAAGATTCGCTTTCTCTTTTGCGCCAAGCTGTCATCAGAGAAACATTTGGATGTAATTACCGCAGCGCGCAGGGAGAACTCAGGCCGGGGACAACTCGATTGGTTGTGTTGGAATATAGCCAGTTGGCGAACGTTTTATTTGTACTTGGATGTATGTAGCCAGTTGGAGAAGTTTTGTTAAAGTTGTTCAACGCGTTGCTGACGTCGTGGTGAGTGATGTTTATTATTTGCTGGGTCGGACTCGCTACCTGTTTTGTTGTGCTTTTCATATGTTGCTCTGCTCAAAATCTGATTTCTGTTTGTATAGTGACTGAGTAGGCTATTGTGTGTCGTGTGTGTGTGTGTCAAAGAAGATTCTATAGCCTTCAATACGTTTTACGAGGCTGCTCTATAAGCGAGCACTGGGAGGGAGGCGGAGGCATAAATGCTTCTTAGTTTTCAGCGTGATATGCGTTATTTAGGCAGACCTATTGGACATTTTCGTTTTTGTTTATTTATTAAGTTAATATATAAAGTGTTTAGAATATTTAAAACAAATACAAAAAAAATTATATTTTAATAATAATAATAATAATTTTTTTTTCGGGTTTTCACGCGGGCTAGGGCTTAAAATATTATTTACAGTCAGGCTTATTTTCGGGCAGGGCCTGAAGTTCACAGGCTCGGGCAGGGCTCGGGCTTTATTTCAAGGCCCTTGCAGACCACTAATTGTAATCCCATATCTAGGGCTGTCTTAAATACTTCGAAGCTTCGTTCGATGGCACAAGCTTCGAAAAAAATAAAAATCGAAGTTAAAAAAAAAATATATATATATATATATATATATATATATATATTTTTTTTTTTTTTTTTTTTTTGTCTCCAAAATCTTGCGCCTCCATTCCAATGAAACGAAAGTAAGCGGCGCCTCGACTCCACCTCTCTACAACAAGCACGTGGAGATTATCTGTGTTGAAAACAACAAGAACATGTGCAGCAGACATGTCGACGAAGAAGCGAAGCAATGCCGTTTGTTGTCGGACAGATTTGTGTTCATTGTGCTGCTTTTTTAAAGTGTCCCGACCCATGTAAAAATATGTCTTAATAAAACGTGCTTAATTAAGTCGAATTCTGCCTTTGTCTCTATCAACTACATATAAATATTTATATAATTGTTTGCTTGATAGACAAAGGTTGCAACATAATTATGTAATGTCATGTTGTTGGCTGTGAGAGCAGCCCCACTGCACCCAGGCAGCGCAGCCGAGTGAAACCTTGTTGGCTGCGTCACAGTCACGAAAGGGGCTACTTAATTAATTAATCCAATCCACTTTATTTATAGAGCACATTTAAAAACAACAAAGTTTACCAAAGTGCTGTACAAGTCCCACAACATAAGATACAAAAAAATTTATAATAATAATAATAATATTAAAAGAAATAAAAAAATAAAATAAAAAGTTTTTTGAAGCTTCGAATTAAAATCGAAGGTCGGAAGGTCAGCCCTACCCATATCACATATCACCCATTACTCCTCAACCACCACTATAGAGTATTTTACTGTTCCTAGACAACGGTGACATTTTCGCAAACGCGTGTGCAACTCGGTGGCTTACGGAGGTACCAGACGATCTGTCTGCCGCGTGCGGTTATACCTCACGTCCGGAATGCCCCCTGGAGCGTCTCTGCCCGAGGAGGAGGGGGTGACGGTTTGGGTTTTGCAGACGGAAGCAGCAGAGTTTCGCCTATAAGATGCCACGTGACGAGGGAGAATAAAAAGGTCTACGGCGGCAAAGCGGCCCCATCTGTTTCTGTGGTGGTCATCATAAGCCAAGTGGACTCAATCTGATTGACCCAATTTAATACAAACTAGATCAGTAGATTACGGTGCTTGTGCCTGTGGTGCACGCCTGGCCACCGATCCAACCATCATGACGGATAACCCCCCCCGCCCCCTCCCAGTGCTCAATGTGGCCAGTTGGTTCATGCACTCAACAAGCAGCGGGAAGGTAAGAGGTCAGTCCCGTAATCGGTGATGACATACCCGCTCCACATCATTCAAATCGCCCTTCGCTGATACAATTACATTTAAATAGATACAGATTAGGCTTATAATGTCATATCTTCCAGGCCGTGGGTTGATAATGTTCCGTGATCAGCTGTGAAATACTGCGCAGGGGTTAAACATTTATTAGTAACAACTAGGGATGTCCCGATCCGATCACGTGATTTTCCGAAGATCGGGATCAAAAAAAAAAAAACTCTCAGACCCAAATTATTATTTTTTTTAATCCCAATTTCTCACATTACATTCACCCTGAATGTTGACGTTATCCAGGTGAAAAGTTAACTTCATTCAAGCGAGGCATTGCAATCCTTGACATAAATCATTTGATGTATAATTAAATCAAAGGAAATGCGTTTGGGTCTGAGAGTGTGGCTGGTCTGCCGTTGGATAATATTGGTTTGTTTTGGCAAAGATTCTTCTGCTCTGTGTGACAATAAATAAATAGAATAGAATAGAATAGAATGATGATAGCTATTTAAAACCAAAACTAAGGCCTCAGTATGAGTTTAAGACGTGAACATGGTCATGTTTGTTGAATAAAACATTTAAATTAAAAAATTTAAAAAAAGTTTAAAATTCAATTCAATTTAATTTTAATTTTTTTTTGATCGGATCGGGAAATATCGGTATCAGTAGATACTCAAAATCACATGATCGGGATCGGATCGGGAGCAAAAAAACGTGATCGGGACATCCCTAGTAACAACCCCCCCCCCCCTCCCTCAAGGCACGTAAAGGTATGTTGAAAAGGGTTGAAATGGTCCAACTTCTCAATATTCCACTGAATTACACCAACGGAACACAAACAGAACCGCTGAATTACACCAACAGAACACAAACAGAACCGCTGAATTACACCGACAGAACACAAACCGAACCGCTGAATTACACCGACAGAACACAAACAGAACCGCTGAATTACACCAACAGAACACAAACAGAACCGCTGAATTACACCAACAGAACACAAACAGAACCGCTGA
>NC_140179.1:49662148-49674648 GCF_963971535.1 Notolepis coatsorum | reverse complement strand
TCATTCAATTAAAGGGGCAACATCGTATTTAGTTTGATTACTGTTCAAAACGCAGAAAGCGGGAAGCGGGACTGTGACGTGAAGGGAGCAGTGAACAAACGTTACGGGTGTGGTCGGTAGCGAGAGAATGTTTGAGGCATTAAAGGGACGGTGGAAAAAAAAAAGGAAAAAAAATTTAGCAGACAATTGAGCAGAGCCACGAGGGGTTTAGAACCAGGAAGTGACACGTCAGCTACAATCCTCTAGACTGAGTTTGGCCGCCATCTAGGGGGGCAGTGGGATAATACAGGCAAATGGAGGAGGAGTAGGTCGCCACCTAGTGGCGGAGGGGGGGGTAGTGCTGGGGAGTTTCCATTACCCATAGGGGAATATTTAGAGTTTAATTTAATTAAGGAGTTTAATTGCGGAGGGGGGGGGTAGTGCTGGGGAGTTTCCATTACCCATAGGGGAATATTTAGAGTTTAATTTAATTAAGGAGTTAAATTTTTTCAAATTACCAACTGCTTGTGTGTATACACGGTGGTGTATGTGAGAACTTTGTAAAGGAACTCAAAGTGTAGAATAGAGCAACGGACCGCTCCAGGGCGACGGTAGACAGCCCCGTGTGGTATAGAGCGACGTGACAGCTCCAGGGCGACGTAGACAGCCCCGTGTGGTATAGAGCGACGTGACAGCTCCAGGGCGACGTAGACAGCCCTGTGTGGTATAGAGCGACGTGACAGCTCCAGGGCGACGGAAACAGCCCCGTAGGGTATAGAGCGACGTGACAGCTCCAGGGCGACGGAAACAGCCCCGTAGGATATAGAGCGAGGTGACAGCTCCAGGGCGACGGAAACAGCCTCGTAGGGTATAGAGCAACGTACAGCTCCCGGGCGACGGAGACAGCCCTGTTTAGGGTAGAGCAACGGACAGCTCTGTTGTATGTTAGATAATAGTACGAGTACGTGTATGTGAGTTAGGGGCAGGGAACCAACCTGCTCTGTTGTATGTTAGAGCGATGCTCTGTTGTATGTTATTATCATAATAATAATATCGATATACAGGTTAATTAAATAGTTTAATTATTGAATGGGTTAAATAAGAATTGCACAGAGAGATGAGATGCGGTTTAATTAAATAAGTTTAATTATGAAATAAGAGGGAGTTCGATCTCCAGTGGGGCCTTCTCACACCTAATAAATAGGCAGAGTCTTGAGGGGACACGTCACCAGAAAGAACTGGCGCGCGCTGGGGGTCACCCGTGGGACGAACAGATAGAGCGCGGAGTGGGTATCGTTTAGCTGCTGGTGTCACGCCGGAAGACAACAAAACAGAGAACAGCCCTGTAGGATTAGATATGGGTGTTGAGAAGGTGGGGGACTAATAGAGAACAAATAGCGCCATGGGCTGTAGGACACTCACACCGTCCAACAGTCTGAAAGGGCGTGGCCATGGGAGGGGCTTGCAGAGGAAAAAATATATAGAGAACTGGAGATAACTCCATGGAACGAGCTGCAGGCCCAAAGCCACGGTAGACTAATATAGTAATATTCTAATATAATAGAAAGCACCGGGTCGAGTGTACAGAAAAACTGCTGGCGTGGTGTTTCTGCTTTCAGAGTCTGGAGAGGGCCGACGGCGGTGGAGATGAGCCTCAACCAAGATGACCAACGGGGCGGAGACGGCCGACGGGGCGGAGACGGCCGACGGGGCGGAGACGGCCAACGGGGCGGAGACGGCCAACGGGGCGGAGACGGCCGACGGGGCGGAGTCCAGCGGTCGCAGGCGGTGTTGCCCAGGGGAGAACGAGGCGGACATCGGAGGGGTTTTCCTGCGGAGACAAGGGCTTTCCTGCGGAGACGCTGTTTAGAGAGCGTTTTGAAACAACAGAGCACGGGCGGTGAATCATGGACAAAACAGGGACTTCCTTTCAGAGTCAATCAGGAGATCGAGAGACGAGACAACAGCGAGAAGTCCTGTGTTCATTGATTAGGAGTATGAGATATAAATGGAGGATTCAGATAGAAGATATATGTATAGAAGGATATATATATATATAGAAGGTAGATAAGAGGGAAAACAGTAAAACAACAGGATAGAATTATTGGGAGCAGACAGATGAGCTCTAATTGTTATGAGTCGTTGGATGTTGTTGGTGTTGGTGGTCGGTTTCGGTTCCCTTTGTGCACGAAGGGGGGCGCAAACAGACATCAGGCAGCAAGATCACTGGGTTGACCGTGGGCCGTCTTCATTTCTTGTGCACGAGAGATGAGGTTGGTTTGCTTCAACCACAGGCTATTTTTGGCATAATTAATTAAAAAACCAAATAATGATTTATGATTCTGAAGGGGTGATAAGAATCAAGGGGGGATTGAGAGAAAATGGTGGTTTTTTCAATGTACATTTGGTTTATAAAACTGATATAAAGAGACGCTTTAAGAGGGTAATATCATTATCATCACGGGATGATATTGACGGTGGAGAAGAAGAGGTTTCACAAGCACACTGCCAGCGAGAGAATGTTTTGAATTCCTTGTAAGAACAAAGATAACGGAGCGGTACAGAGCGAGGGAGAGGGGTGACCTCTTTAATGCAACAGTGAATGAAACGTTTAATGGTGTGAAAGGTTATTAACGCAGTTGTCATGACAACGCGGCACATGACAACCAGAAAGGGGTGGGCTATCATAGTTATGACGAAGATCCTATAAAGCTGACAGTGGTTCCGGGTAGGGCAGACTAAAATCTGACTGAGACTAAGAGGGAAGGAACCAGGAGAGACTCTCTCTCCTCCACCACGGAGGGGGGGGGAAGGGAGAATGCCACATCATCATTAGCTTCGGCTACCACGAGGATGGTCTTGGCTAACGAACAGGCCTGACCACTGTTGGACTGAGAGACAGAGGGACAATAGACTAGACCAGGGATCGGCAATAGGCGGCCCGCGGGCCGACATTGGCCCGCCAGCAATAATTTCTGGCCCGTCAGATTATTTTGAGAATATGATATTTATTTTACGCGCAGGAAATATTCACTCGGGACGCCAGGGTGTCTTTTATTGTGAAGCTGTATCTATCTACCGGTAGTCATCAATAGCACTATAGCCAATTGAAATGCTAGAAATGGTCACGTGGACTGGGAGAACCAATGGAATAGTCCCTAACGAACTTTCACTTCCGCGTTCGAGATGGAGCGAGTAACAAAATGTGTTAAAAAACAAAACAAACATCTTTGGATAGGGAAATGCAACAGGGAAATATAACGCTTCTTTTAATAAACAGGAGCCATACTTAAAATACGGGTTTATTGCAACAGGTCGGTGATTCTTGCGTGCCGAGCCGACGTCCTCTCTGCATAATATGTGGCGACAACAACAACGAGGAAATGGTTGTTATTACAACTGTGTTCAAGTTGGCAGATAAAGTAGCTGCATTCAACGCCAATCTGGAATTGGAGGGCGGCGAGTGGATATGTGACATGTTTCAAACATTAGCAGGGATTTTGGAGGACTGAACAACAAACAAGGTATGGTGAGTCGTGTTTTCATGCATTCTGTCTTCTGATCTGTTCATCACCCGCCGCGGTGATCTGCAACAGCTGATCTGCTGTTCATGAATGAATGAATGAAAACTTTATTTAACAGATTGCAGAATGGGTACAATACAGTACGGCGCAATACACACAATTGTTAAGCTGATCTGCAACAGCTGAGAGCTGTTCATGAATGAATGGATGAGTGAGAACTTTGTTTGGCGGATTGCAGAGTGGGTGCAGTGCAGTGCGGCGCAGTGCACACGGTTGTTGGGGGGATGCAGACCTGAGAAAAACGTTTGTCTTTTTTCAATATCAGTATATTAAATTAGCCATTGTTTTTGATCCTGGCCCGCCAAGCAACGGCTTGGGGAAAATCTGGCCCGCGGCAAAACCTAATTGGCGACCCCTGGACTAGACTGAAAGATCATTAGATAGACTGAACACACCGAAAGGTCATTAGAATAGACTCTTCAAGGACAATACAATCTGTTAACATCTGAGCTGAGATTTCTGTTTAGAGAAATAAACACGCTTTTCCTTGTAAGGTATTTCACGTTGTCGAAGTGTCGGATTCTTACGGAGGTGGAGAATTATTATAGTTTGCGGATTGTACTAACGGGGAGAGATAAGGATCTTATCAGCCAGTATCTGAGACGTCAGGACCATTAAAATTACACAACGCAGAGGAATTGGATGGAGAGCCAAACAGACGAAGACGTGGTACTGGCCAGATTGATCAGGATCTAACAAGTGCGACCATTTCACTCACATTTGCCCATTCATTTTTGGACACATCACACACCATCGGTGTGTGTACTGTACGTGTGCTGTCATAGCTCCACCTACAGGCCTAATGGAGAACACCAGGAGAACACCAGGATGTGAATGGAGGGTGAATGTGAGGTATATCGTGCAAATAAGTTTTGATTGATCGCAAGACTACACTGTAAAAAAAAATTATAATAAGTTACCAGAACTTAAAAATATTGAGTTCAGTTACTGTGCATTAAGGTTTTCCGTTTTCAATCCATAATAAGTTAACAGAAAAATAAGTACACAACCACATTATTTCAACCTAATAAAACTATGTTTATTGTCATTGTTTTAAGAATACAAGTTGACTTGGTAATACTCACATTTTGAGTAAAAAAAATGGCTTTTAACAAGTGCAATGTTCAATGAAATAGAAAAATAAATAATACAATTTGTTGATTAATCCCACTGGTCACAATGGTGACCGTAATAATGTTTTTGTTATAAGGCTCTGCAAATGTTACTGAATGATGTAGCAATGTATTTCCAGCTAAATTGAAATAATAAACAAATAAAGGGTCTCAATTAAATATGTGGTAGTAAAAATAACCTGTGGGAGGATTTCAACAAGATAAATGCGACAACAGTGCAAAATATTTCACTATAATATTTCAAAGCAAAAAAAAAGAAATATATATATATATATATATAATATTTATTTTTATTTTTTAATGTTGCGCCCTGTGCCTATGAAAATGCCCCTGTGTGCCTATGCAGGCACGCGTGCCTAGGGTTGCCTACCCCTGCAGTAGACAATAATAATAATATAACAAAGTGTTCTCATGACGTGTGATTGTCCTACAATATGGCACAGTGCCAAAGCTCATTGGCCACGACAATCAATGATGATCACCTGCTGTTTGATTACAATCACCTGTTGTTTACAGTCTGTGATCAAATGCCATGAATATATAGATAACTAAATATATAGAAACAGCATGTAGGCGGTCAGGTGGCGTAACGGAGATTGCGTTCGTCACCAAACCCCGGAGCGGCTAGATTCGCCTGTTCGAATCCAGCTCACAGCTCCGGGGTTGTCACCAGCTTGGCTGGCCGTTCACACTAATACAATTGGCAGTATTAGAGGGTGGGAGAAGCTGGCGGGGTGGGTCCGGGTCGTTGTAAACAGCGACTCCTACAGTTCGGTCGGGGCGCCTGCTAAGCGCGGATAGGACTTGAGTGGGATAGTGTGATCCTTCCACACGCTACGCCCTCTCAATGAGAATCCGCGCTGCCAGGTGAAAAGAAGCGGTTGATTGGCTGGACGTGTGTCGGAGGAAGCACGTGATAGCCTCCACTCTCCCAGACCGACTGTGGGGGGTAAGTGCGCAGCGACCAGGAAGGGGATTGGGAATTGGCATAACGACTAACATTGGGATGGGAGAAAATCAGAGGAAAAATGGAGGGGGATAAAGATAAAAAAAAAAAAAAAAAACAGCATGTAATATACAGTAACTATACAATGTATTTTCATAAATCGATGAAAAAAAAAGTTGAGCTCCAACTTCTAGCTTCTCTGTGACTTTGTGGTTAAATTAACATTATGGTTAAGGGTAGGGTTAGGATTAGGGATGTTCGATATTGTCTTTTTTACCGATACCGATATACCGATATTGTCCAACTCTTAATTCCAGATACCGATATCAACCGATACAGATATATGCAGGGTCCCCCCCCCCCCCGTCCCCCCCAAAAACAGAATAATTTCAGGTAATTAACATTACATATCTCTTGTTGTGGAATTAACACAACATTATGCATACTTTTGACAATAAATATAATCAGAATTCGTTCTTACTTGCTTGCATGGGTAAATAAAGGTTAAATAAATGTAAAAAAAAAAAAAACTATACCGATAATTTCCTATATCACATTTTAATGCCAAAATTGGTAGGCCGATAATATCGAACATCCCTAGTTAGGATTATGTTAAATTCATATTATAGTTATGGTTAAGGATAGGGTTCGGATTAGGTTAAATTAATATTATGGTTATGGTTAAGGGTAGGGTTAAGATTAGGTTAAATTAACATTATGGTTATGGTTAAGGATATGAGTTAGGATTAGGTTAAATAACATCCTGGTTATGGTTAAGGATATGGGTTAGGATTAGGTTAAATTAACATTATGGTTATGGTTAAGGATATGGGTTAGGATTAGGTTAAATTAACATTATGGTTATGGTTAAGGATATGAGTTAGGATTAGGTTAAATAACATCCTGGTTATGGTTAAGGATATGGGTTAGGATTAGGTTAAACATTATGGTTATGGTTAGGATTAGGTTAAACATTATGGTTAGGGACGGGTTACAGTTAGTTGCTCTCTCACCAATTTCTAGAAAATCCAACAAAAAGTCGGCATTCACCAGTGAACACGTCTGGTGTACAGAATGTGTGTGTGTGTGTGCGTGTGTGTGCGTGCGTGCGTGCGTGTGTGCGTGTGTGCGTGTGTGTGTGTGGCATAGAGGGGGTCTGCTCTATGTATTATTACTCCCTGTGGGACCTCCACAGGAGTTGAAGGGGGTCATTATGTATTTATGACCAACTCTAAATTCACCTGTCCACTGTCCCATCTCTCTCTCTTTCTCTCTCTCTATTCCATCTATCTTCCTCTTCCACACTATCTCTCTCTCTCTCTCTCTCTCTCTCTCTCTCTCTCTCTCTCTCATTGTCGGTATCTCTCCATCCTTATCAGCTACTCATCTCATTCATCTACCTGTCTCTTCTTCTCCTCTCTCCTTCTCATGTCTCCCTCCCCTGACGTCGCTGTCCCCCCCCCCCCACACCGCTCCGAGAGATAAGAGATAAGATTCCCTCTACTGTCGACTTACATGTACACAAGGCAAATTAAATCTGTCTTGTCACACATCCCTCCTGGTTACACATGCTGTACACGCGCAGTCCTCTCTACAACAACACACACATATACATTTCTTCTGGGAGGTCAGAGGGCAAGGGTAATTAGGGTCCAGTGATCTTGCGTAGCCAGACCTGTGTTTCCTCAAGCTTCCCAACAGGTCTGGGCAACATCAAGCACTAGAAGTGGGTTTTATAAAAGAGGGGCGGAGACTCTGTGGCCTGTCACCATGCTACTAATCTATATCACACACGAAACGCAGAGGGAGACACTCTCCCTCTCCGGGGGAAGAATGTGGCAAAAGGCGCTCCGGTGACCAAGTTCTGCACAAATAACAATCTGTACAGTACAAGTGTCCGAGAGGAGGTGACCATGAAGACGAGAGGATCCACTTATTATTTTTAATGAGATCATCACATGGAAGGAGACACACTCTTGCGTGAAGCAGGAACAAAAATACTTAGATTTGAGGGGGTGTTTCATTTGTGATACACCAGGGCATTGGGTCAGGGTGGGACTACTGCCCTAATCAAGAAGAGCACCAAGCCACGGTGGAAGGGAGGGGGGCGGGGGGGCACGGTGGTCTCAGGAGAGAGAAAGAGAGAGGGGGATAGGGACAGAGGTGACACAGGGTGTGTGTGTGTGAGAGAGAGAGAGAGAGCCTGAAACTGAGTTGCACTTCCTCACCAATTGTGAAAAATACAAATATATTAGAGAAACGCATTTAAAAAAAAATTGAACTAATAACAAAAGGTTTTCTTACACTACCAGATACAGGAAAACAACCAGTCCTACTAGGGGAGGACTCAACAAGCTGTGAGCTAGCAGCAGCCTATGTTGCTGCCTGCCATAGACTGAGGGACAGTGAGTGACAGTCACCTGACATGTTTATGCCGTAATATTTTATGTTCTATTTCATGATGATAATTTCTGTATGTACTATGAAATTAATATGTGTTTTGTAATCCATGCTTATGTTATTAATCATTTGCTTTGGCAACATGTACAAGTTGCGTCATGCCAATAAAGCCATTTGAATTGAATTTAATTGAGAGAGAGAGAGAGAGAGAGAGAGAGAGAGAGAGAGAGACAGAGAGAGAGAGAGAGAGAGAGAGAGAGAGAGAGAGAGAGAGAGAGAGAGAGAGAGAGAGAGAGAAATGGAGATAAAGAATGAGAGAGGGATAGGGACAGAAGTGATACATGGTGAGAGAGAGAGGGAGAGAGAGAACATTTGTGAGAGGAGAGAGAGGTAGGGGATAGTGACAGAGGTGACACAGGGTGTGAGAGAGAACAAGAGTGAGAGAGAGGGGAGAGAGAGAGATAGAGAGAGAGAGAGAGAGAGAGAGAGAGAGAGAGGGGGAGATAAAGAATGAGAGAGGGATAGGGACAGAAGTGATACATGGTGAGAGAGAGGGAGAGAGAGAACATTTGTGAGAGAGGGGGGAGAGAGAGGGGGATAGGGACATAGGTGATACAGGGTGAGAGAGAGGGAGAGAGAGAGAGAGAGATAGGGGGGGGGGGGTGTTGATTGGCGTTTAGTAACTTATTATAGTATGAACTTCTCCAGACCTCTCTTAAAGACAGTAAGGGCACCAGGTAAGAGAACACTCTATTAGAAAAGACAGAGAACACACTAACACAAACACACTCCGTTAGAAAAGACAAAGAGGGCGGCTAGGTGGTGTAGTGGGCAAGGCGCTCGCCACCAACGCTGGAGACGCTGGGTTCGAGCCCAGCTCTCGGCGTTGCTACCAGCTTGGCTGGTCGCTCATACTAACACAATTGGCAGTGTTAGGGGTGGGAACGCTGGTGGGACGGTCCTGGGCGTTGTAAACAGAAAAAACTCCTACAGTTCGGTCGGGGCGCCTGCTCAGCGAAGGAAGGATCTGGAGGGAGGTAGTGTGACCTTCCACACATTACACTCTCCCAGTGAGAATCTGCGCTGCCAGGCTGGCTGCCGGCTGGCTGCGCATGTGTCAGAGGATAGCATGTGATAGTCTCCGGCCTCCCGGACCAACAGTAGGGGGGGGTGCACAACAACCAGGAAGGGAGTTGGGAATTGGCATAACGACTAACAGTGGGATGGGAAAAAAGGAGGGGGGAAAGATAATAATAAAAAATTAAAAAAAGACAGAGAACACTAACACAAACACACTCCGTTAGAAAGGACTGAGAAGACAAACACAAACACACTCCATTAGAAAAGACTGAGAACACAAACACAAACACACTCCATTAGAAAAGACTGAGAACACAAACACAAACACACTCCATTAGAAAAGACTGAGAACACAAACACAAACACACTCTGTTAGAAAAGACTGAGAACACAAACACAAACACAAACACACTCTATTAGAAAAGACTGAGAACACAAACACAAACACACTCCGTTAGAAAAGACTGAGAACACTAACACAAACACAAACACACTCTATTAGAAAAGACTGAGAACACAAACACAAACACACTCCATTAGAAAGGACTGAGAACACGAACACAAACACACTCCGTTAGAAAGGACTGAGAACACTAACACAAACACACTCCGTTAGAAAGGACTGAGAACACTAACACAAACACACTCCATTAGAAAGGACTGAGAACACTAACACAAACACACTCCGTTAGAAGACCGAGAACACGAACACAAACACGAACACACTCCGTTAGAAAGGACTGAGGGCCCAGGCCCCGTTCCCCGTACCTGGTTCAACTAAGTCGATCAAGATGTCATTATCCAGATTCAGTTAACCCGATGTTTGAAGCGGATTTTCCTGTTCCTCGAAGGTGGATTCAGTCTCGTTAACTCAAGCCAGACTTGAGACCCAGGATAAGTGCGCGTGCCCGCCTCAGCCGAGAAGGCAGCAAGTGTCGAGAGCAGAGATCCTGATTCTCTAGCGGCATTGATTGATTAATTGATTTAAAACTTTAGTAACATATTGCAGTACGGCTCAATCGCCTCGCCGACAAGTTAAATGCGTTATCTATAGGCTAATTTTAAGTCCCTCATTACCTCAATCAATCAGATTATATTTCTTTGAACTTGCCTGCTGGATTGAATAATCAAATGAGATCTTGCTAGCGAAAATAATTAGTTAAACTGTTATACAAAATAACGATACGGATCTCTTCCCATTGATTGATGTATAGTCGATCTTTTACTTATCTCCACTGTGGTGTAACGGGTTCTTCTTTTGACTTTCACGCAGACGACCGGGGTTCGAAACCTGGTCTTCCCCTTCTTTTTGCGATGTAGGAATAATTCAATTTGGTGCACGTTGAGAGCTATATAAAGAATGACATCCTCAATGCATGTAGATTTATAATATTTTAACTTGAAACTAGGCTACTTTGGCGTATAATCATTAATATTATATTCAAAAAAATTATATTGGAAACACAGGGTTTCGAACACCGGTCGCTGGGTTGCCAGGATTGAGCACTACCGCTGAGCCACTGTGCCAGATGGGATAAATTCATTGTTTATACATTAATGAACGAGACAAGATCCACAATCCACGCATAGACACTTCAATTTTATGCTTGAATGAAACACAATCCAGGCGCTCCATTAAACATCCACAGCGGATAATATGAAAGGAATCAGAGCCAAACGAGCGATAGGTTTCAATCATTAAAAATATCCCCGCGGGATTCACATTTGCAATGCTGCGCGTTGTTAGAATAACCACATGATGTGTACATCGCACCGAGCGAGCGCCACGGTATATATAACGTGCATTATTTAGGACAAAGTGAATTTAGTATCAGCATTTTGGGTCTATTTTACATTTCAAAAGCCCCCTCTGGAAGAATGGAGCACAAAAACGTAATTCAGAATGGTATAATGCAGATCGTAGACTGTGGGAATAATTTCAGGAAACGGGCTGTCACTTCTTTGCGGGGGCGTGGCGATGGTTGATCCGGCTAACTTGAACTTAAACCCTGCTTTCGACCAGGCTCAAACTTTTGGATCTGTTGTCATGGTGATTTGGACAATCCAGGTACGGGGAACCGGAAAGTCCGGCTTAAGTCAGACTTAACCGAAAGTTATCCGGCTAACTCAGTTATCCAGGTACGGGGAACGGGCCCTGGATCTCTTCATATCATATTTTTATTTATGGCGAATAGCATCTCTCTCTCTCTCTCTCTCTCTCTCTCTCTCTCTCTCTCTCTCTCTCTCTCTCTCTCTCTTTCCCCTCTCTCCTCCATATTTCCCCCTCTCTCCTCCTCTCTCTCCTCCCTCTCTCTTCTCTCTCCTCCCTCTCTCTCCTCTCTCTTCTCTCTCTCACCCTGTATCACCCCTGGCCTCTCTCTCTCCCCTATCTCCCTGATTCTCTCTCCTCTCTCTCTGACCCTGTGTCATCTCTGTCCTATCTCCATCTTTCTCCCTCTCTCTATCTCTCTCCCTCTCTCTCTCCCTCTCTCTCTCTCCCTCTCGTTCTCTCCCGCTTCCCTCTCTCTCCTCCCTCTTTCCCCTCTCTATCATCTCTCTCTCTCCTCCCTCTCTCTCCTTCCTCTCTCTTCTTCTCTCTCACCCTGTATCACCCTGTCCTCTCTCTCTCTCTCCCCTATACCCCCCTATCTCTCTCTCCTTCTCTCTCTCACCCTGTGTCATCTCTGTCCCTATCAATTCAATTGGGCTTTATTGACATGGGAAACATACGTTTACATTGCCAAGCCAAACAAAACAAAACAATCAATAGAGAAATCAGAAGAAATCAGTACAGTACAGAAGGCATTTTTTGTGTGGTTTTATTCCATTGGATGTCTCTCTCTGCCCTCTCTGTCTTTTCTAACGGAGTGTGTTTGTGTTTGTGTTAGTGTGTTCTCTGTCTTTTCTAATAGGGTGTTCTCTTACCTGGTGCCCTTACTGTCTTTAAGAGAGGTCTGGAGAAGTTCATACTATAATAAGTTACTAAACGCCAATCAACACCCCCCCTCTCTCTCTCTCTCTCTCCTCTCTCACCCTGTATCACCTATGTCCCTATCCCCCTCTCTCTCTCCCCCTCTCTCACAAATGTTCTCTCTCTCCTCTCTCTCACCATGTATCACTTCTGTCCCTATCCCTCTCTCATTCTTTATCTCCCTCTCTCTCTCTCTCTCTCTATCTCTATCTCTCTCCTCTCTCTCACTCTTGTTCTCTCTCACACCCTGTGTCACCTCTGTCACTATCCCCTACCTCTCTCTCCTCTCACAAATGTTCTCTCTCTCCCTCTCTCTCTCACCATGTATCACTTCTGTCCCTATCCCTCTCTCATTCTCTCTCCTCTCTCTCCTCTCTCTCTCTCTCTCTCTCTCTCTCTCTCTCTCT